>NC_037685.1:68030518-68163363 GCF_003255815.1 Theropithecus gelada
AAAAAAAAAAAAAAAAAAAAAAAAAAAAAAAAAAAAAGAACTTTCACTATTGTTTTAGTTAAAACCATTGTACTCTCAGACTCACAGGCATTTTTCTTTCACTATAAAACATGTCTAGGGACAGGGACTTGCTTTCTTATTAGCATGTAAATTTCTAAATATAATAAATATGATATTGGGAATCATGAATTCCCTGCTACCCAATAGAGCTCATTAAAATGTTGACTCTTGAATTACTTCTTGAGAGGCAGTCCTCTTTTAAAAAACTAATGGGAGCCATGACTTGAGTTTGTGAAATTTGTAGCTTCTCCTTTTAGTAATGACTATAACTTGCTTACAGATGAAGATGATATTTGTGCCCTCTGGGATGTTTCCATGTCTAATAATGTTTAAATATAATATAATTTTAGAATAAGAAGGGCTGTTAAATGTCATTTTATGAAAGGAAAGAATCAAAGTGTCTGTCACTTCAACAAACATCAGGCTTCTATTTAACATGATTTAGGGTCACTTGAAAACACAGTCATGCTCTCTGGCAGGCTTTGAGATGTGGCCTTGTCTAGAACAGAGAGTTCTCCCAAGGCAAGGATAGATCCACTGTGAAGGTAATGAAGGTGACACTTCAGGGCCCCCTCCCTTGCCCAGTCACTATGAGTGCTCTAAGCATTGGTTCATAGAGTGTCCCAAGAGGAGAGATGCTGGGTTCTCACCCAAAGCATTTCTATGTACTCATTTCCACTGAGTTGCCTAAAGAGATCATTGAATTTTCAAGGCTTGCATAATTTGTTGTGATTTATTTTCTCATTTTAACTAAGATCATTGTGTAATTTTCTATCTTTTTTCACATAGAGCAGCAGTCCCCAATCTTTTTGGCACCAGGCACCTGTTTCTTGGAAGACAATTTTTCTACAGATGGGGGCAGGGTGGGGATGGTTTGGGGGATGATTCAAGTGCATTGCATTTATTGTGCTCTTTATTTCTATTATTATTACATTGTAATATATAATGAAATAATTATACAACTTGTTATAATGTGGAATCAGTGGGAGCCCTGAGTTTGTTTTCCTGCAACTAGACAGTCCCATTTTAGGGGGATAGGAGACAGTGACAGATCATCAGGCATTAGATTCTCATAAGGAGCGAGCAACTTAGATCCATCGCATCCGTATTTCACAATAAGGTTTGTGCACCTAAGAGAATCTAATGCCGCTGCTGATCTGACAGGAGGCAGAACTCAGGCAGTCACGTGAGCGATGGGGAGCAGCTGTAAGCAGAGATGAAGCTTTGCTTGCTTGCTCGCCTTCTGCTGTGTGGCCCTGTTCCTGGTCCATGGCCCAGGGGTTGGGGGCTCTTGATATCGAGGGATCTCAAAATTATATAAATTTCAGGCCCTACGAAACCTAGATCTGCCACTGCCCAAAAGCAAGAAGGATTTCTTTGCAAGGAAAATCTGTTTCAAAGAATCTTTTCAAATGAAAAGTTCTGAGTTCCATTAGCTTCATCAAAGCCCCTCAGTGTAATTTGTGTATATGTGGGCAAACGATATGCATAAATCGTCATTTGGATATTGGGAGTTAATGCAGTGAACACTAAGCTTTAGAGGCAAATGAGGGCCAGAATTTAGGTGCAACATCATGGACCCTCATAACAACAGGTGGATCATTGTAACAAAAATGGCCAAGCAGATGTGAATTCCAGTTTCATTACTTGGCAGGCTCCTCCTACCAAGTCGGCATGAGGTTTTGAAGCATTTTAAAAAACTAATAGGAGCCATGACTTGAGTTTGTGAAATTTGTAGCTTCTCCTTTTAGTAATAACTATAACTTGCTTACAGATAAAGATGATATTTGTGCCCTCTGGGATGTTTCCATGTCTAATAATGTTTAAATATATAATGTTGAAACATTATTATTTAGTCAGGGCAAAAGGTATGATCTACCCCCAAATCTCTCAGCAAAAGCTGTGGTCAGCATCTCTGAGAAAATTTGGCAGCCAGTGCACAGCACGATGAATAATATGGCACAAAGATTCAAACTAGTTTGAGAAAAAAAAAAATCAAAGGATTTCAGGGACCTCTGAACACCAGGTCTCCTACTGACTCTATTCTGTTGAGTTAATGTTTCACAACTTTAACATAGACCTGGTTCTGATTCACTGAAACTTGCAAAACAAACAAACAAAAACCTTGGAAGGGGGGCAATTAGAACAAAAACATTTCTTTCACTTTTAATTTCATGACTTATTAACATGCCCTGTACTGTAGAAAATTTACCAACTTTAATAACAAGGGCACAGCAGTACACTAATGTCGTTAAATTGGAGTACGTGGTTCTTAAAAATTATTTTAAAGTAAGTTCTGGCCGGGCGCGGTGGCTCAAGCCTGTAATCCCAGCACTTTGGGAGGCCGAGATGGGCGGATCACGAGGTCAGGAGATCGAGACCATCCTGGCTAACACAGTGAAACCCCGTCTCTACTAAAAATACAAAAAACTAGCCGGGCGAGGTGGCAGGCGCCTGTAGTCCCAGCTACTCGGGAGGCTGAGGCAGGAGAATGGCGTGAACCCGGGAGGCGGAGCTTGCAGTGAGCTGAGATCCGGCCACTGTACTCCAGCCTGGGCGGCAGAGCAAGACTCCGTCTCAAAAAAAAAAAAAAAATAAAAATAAAGTAAGTTCTATCATCTGCATCAATTACATTTGAATACTTTAAGTAAATCTTTTTATAAAGTTATCTACATAACGTAATAAGTCAGGAGACAATCTCTTCTTGAAAAAGAAGGGAACCTAGTTACATGCTACAAGATAGATGAACCTGGAGGCCATTATGGAAAGTGAAATTAGCCAATCACAGGAGGACAAATACAACTCCATGATGCAACATATATGAGGTTTCAAAAGTAGTCAAACTCACAGAAACAAAGAATAGAATCTTGGTTGCCAGGGGCTGCAGGAAGGGAAAAAGAAAGAGTCGCTCATCAAGACATAAAATTTCAGTTACACAAGATGATTAAGTTCTAGAGACTAGCTGTCTCACATTGTACTCATAGATAACCATACTGTAGGCCAGGCACAGTGGCTCACGCCTGTAATCCCAGCACTTTGAGAGGCCAAGGAGGATGGATCATGAGGTCAGGAGATTGAGACCAGCCTGGCTAACACAGTGAAACCCCATCTCTACTAAAAATGCAAAAAATTAGCTGGGCGTGGTGGCACGCACCTGTAGTCCCAGCTACTCAGGAGGCTGAGGCGGGAGAATCGCTTGAACCTGAGAGGTGGAGGTTGCAGTGAGCTGAGATTGTGCCACTGCACTCCAGCCTGGGCAACATAGTGAGACTCCATCTCAAAAAAAAAAAAAAAAGATAATGATACTGTAGTGTACACTTAAAATCTGCTAAGAGGGCAGATCTCATCCTAAATGTTCCTACCACAGTAAAATAAAATAAAATAAAATAAAATAAAGAAGGAGAAGAAGAGAAGGAGAAGGAGGAGGGGTAAGAGGAGTTGGCAGTGGCAATCTCTTCCAAGAAAAAGAGTACAATTAATTGCTCAGCCTGATGAATAGAGGCATTGGTGGTTACTGGAGGGCAGGTAGGATCTGGAGGGTCATGAAGATAAAGATCAGTGTTAAAGCTTGTGAGAGACTAATTGACTTTCTCAGGAGAAATTGGCTATGAGCCAATACCTTAGGACAGTGGTACTCCAAGTATGGGCCATGAATCTCTGATGGTCCCTGAGACACTATCAGGTTATTCAAACTCAAAAGTATTTTCCTAATAATACTAAGACATTATTTGCCTTTTTCATTGTGTTGACATTTGAATTGACAGTGCAAAAGCAGTGGTAGGGAAAACCCTTGGTGGTTCAGCACATTTCAAGGCAAAGGTCCCCAACTATACTACTGATCGGTGTCCTAGTACAATGAATGTTGCACTTCACTGCCACTCACTTGCAGAGGGGGAAAAGCCAGAGAGGAGTTGCACTTTAGAAGGTCCTTGATGAAGCAATATAAATAATTGATTTTGTAAAATATCAGCTCTTGCATATACATCTTTTCGATATTTTGTTTGACAAAATTCGAACTATGCAAAAAAGCACTTCTACTTCAAACTCAAGTATGGTGGTTATCTCAAGGAAAAGTGCTTGTAAGATTGAGTTGTGAGCTGAACCAGCCATTTTATTCAGAGAATAACACTTTTCCTTGAATCAATGAAGAACCATCTTTATTTAGACTTGGGGATTTGGCAGACATTTTTTCCACAATGAACCAAGTGAGACTGACTATCACTTCAAGGAAAACAACTGACAGTACTTGCTGCCAATGATAAAATTCAAGCCTTCAAGTGAAAATTTGAATTTTAGAAAAATTGTATCTGCCGCTGTAAGCTTGATAGTTATCCAATACTCAAAAACTTTTCTGATGAAATTAGTAGTAGTATTATTATTAACAAATATTTTGTATTATATAATGAAATATGCCAACATTTAGAACATCTACACAATTCAGTAACTCAATATACCAAGTGACCAATACACGATGTTGTGAAATCAGACGTGGGCGAAACATCCATTCAAAGTACAGGATAGGCTAACAAATTTTAACGTAACTGAATTTGAAAAGTTCATTGATATGGTTTTAGATTTCACAAAGCAACTCACCTTTTAAAAACCACCATTTGGTATAGTTCCTAAAAAATACACACACTTTTCTGAAAAGGCTATTAAGATACTCCCTTTTCCAACAGTGTGAGGCTGGCATTTCTTAATATATGTCAATCAAAACAACATGTCACAGAAGATTGGTGGCTTTAAAATATGCCCACAGATTATTTGATAGTCCTCAAAAGGTAGAACCCAATTCCTTGAATTTCAGTGCAGGCCAAAATTTCAGTGCAGTGAGTCTATTCACTGGACTCATTTCCAGTGAATAGAATGTGGTAGAAGTGACCATGTGTGACTTAAAAATAGGTCATAAAAGGCACTGTGACTTTCTTCTTGTGCTCCTTCTCTTGGAGAACTCTGGAGAAAACCAGCTGCCATGTTATGGGAGAGAGTTGAGAACCATAGCCTAAGGGGAAAGGTCAAAGGAGCAGGCCAAACCTCTGGATTCTGACAGTGTGAGGTAAAGGTTCCCTTTAGGTACCATAATGATTCAACTACTGTCCAACCAACATCAAGCTTCTCAGGGGTCGTGGATGATGTATTACATCAGGAGTTGGCTAAATCTGGCCCACCATCTGCTTTTGTAAATAAAGTTTTATCGGAACAAAGCCAGATCCATCTGCTTATATATTGTTTATGGCTGCTTTTGACTATAATAGCAATGTTGAAGAATTGTCACAGAAATTATATGGCATATGACTTCCAAAGCCTAAAGTATATATTATCTGGCCATTTACAGATTAAGTTTGCTTACCCCTATATTGTATCAACGGTCTTCAATTTGCACCATTTCTATTTATTTTTCCCTATAAAATTCCAAGGGATGACATGTTTTAGGGATAAGACACTTTCCTTTTACTCCCTCTTATTTTCCCCCAATCAACACCCTGTAGAGGTAATCAATGCCAGAAAGGTGGCTGGATAATATTTTGAGATATTAATTTAATGGTTTTCCTTCCATTTTACCTCTTTACTCTTTTCTTTCTTTCTAGCAGGCATAAGCTCACGGCCTCGAGAGAGAGGTAATAAGGAGTATTGCAGAGGTACCTACAGGATTCTGTGTGCTAAATGCCTCCCTACTTAGAGAAGAAACTTTCATGACCACTTGGAGAGGGAGAGAGGGAAGGGGAGTCATTATCCAATCCTACATCTCTGCCTAGAGTAGAGTAATTATCTCATTACCTGTAGAGAGAGCTCTGTGCACAGAGCTGAATACCATCAGGATCATAAACAAACAGCAAATATGCCCCAAGCACAGAAATGAAATAGCCCAAGACCCAGACCTGAAGGTGAGCATGCAGAGATAATGGATATATGGTGGGCATCCTATTAGGTTAAGTCATGAAGACCAGATGCGCATTCTTAGCACTATGTAAGATGTAGAAACCATGTACAATCTCCAAGAAGTGGTGAAGAAGAGGGAAGAGAATCCCTAGAAAGACTAAAGTCAATTGATTGAAAGAGGACTTAGAGTCAGAAACTAAGAAGAATTATAAAAAATAAGGAAAGTATTTTCTGCTTATCCCAGTTTGCAGTCTGAGATGTTGTTCATTATATAAGCATCACTGGCCAGCTGAAGGCATTCATTCCTTTCTTTATCCATTCAGTGAATAATTATTGAGCATCTACTACATGCTAGACACTAGATATATAGACATGCTCCCTGTTCTCATGAAGTTTATAGTTGATACAGATAAGACAGTTTGAACAAACACAATATGAAGATCTAATCATGGTAAGTACTATTCTAAAACATACCTGAGTGTGCATGTACATGCGCGCACACACACACACACACACACACACACAAACTAGAGAGGTAACCAAGTTCTGAAGCCAGAACCTGTCCCAGGAATAGTCCCTGACAGCTGCCAGTTTCACTCTGTGCAGAGACGGAGCAGGCTTTGGGTCTGTCGGAAGTAAAGAATCACAACTGAAACTCCAGTCATAAAGCTACACACCCAGTGAAAGGGCAGATCAGTAAAATTCTATCTGTGGCAAAAGAGAGACTGCAAGGAGATGTGTCTGTTTCCTCTATGTCGCTGGGTGGGGAAAAGAAGGATCCCCCCTCAAAACTCCTAATTACAAAATTGCCCTTGCAGGTTTGGAGTAGAGACCTACACAGTCAGTTATAGTGCAGGAAACAATAATCTAAAAAGTTAGTTTAGAGTGACCCTAACCTGGAAGAAATAAAATTGAGTTCTGTCTAGGGAATAAACTCTCAACCAAACCCTTTAGGTTTTCCTAAAAGGAAGTAAGCCTTTATGAGTAAAATTCAGCATGAATGAGAAACAGTTAAATTAGATCCTCAAGTAATTTAGATATTGAAATTAGCTCATAAATGTGGAAAATAAGTATGTTTACAATGCTTACAGATTGATATATGATGCAGCAATTCCATTTCTTGGCATATATCCAAAAGACTTGAAAGCCGAGACTTGAACAGGTATTTGTACACCCATGTTCATAGCAGCATTACCCACAATAGTCAGACCATGGAAGCAAACTGAGAGTCTACCAACAGATGAATGGATAAGCAAAACATCTTATACACACACAATGGAATATTATTCACCCTTAAAAAGAAAGGAAATTCTGACTCATGCTATAACATGACGAACCTTGAGAACATTGCTCTAAGCAAAAGTAGTCAGTCACAAAAAGACAAATATTGTGTGATTCCATTTATATGAGGTAGTTAGAGTAGTCAAAAACATTCAGAAAATAGAATAGTGGTTGCCAAAAGCTAAGGAAGCGGGGAATGGAGCATTACTGTTTAATGTTTTTAGTTTGTACAATTTAAAAATGGTAGATAGATGGTGATGACGGTAGCACAGCAATGTGAATATATTTATTTTTTAATCATTTTATTTTTGACATGTCATTGTACATATTTGTGGGGTAAAATGTGATGTTTTGACACATGTATACATCGTGTAATGATCATATCAGGGTAATTAGCATATCCATTGCCTCAAACATTTATCATTTCTTTGTAGTGGGAACATCCAATATTCTCTCTTCTAGCTATTTTCAGATATATAATACCTTACTCTTTACTATAGTTACCCTGCTGTGTAATCAAACACCAGAACTCATTCTTCCTTACATCCTAATTGTAACTTTGTACCCACAACAATGTGGATGAACTTAAAGGACCTTATGTTCAGTGAAATAAGTCAGACACAGAAAGTACTGCATGTTCTCACTCACATGTGGAATCAGAATGTATTTAATACCACTGAGCTTACATTTAAAAATGGTTTAGATGGTAAATGTTATGTTATGTGTATTTTAACACAAAAAGATAAGTTTTTTGTATTATTATACTTTAAGTTCTGGGGTACCTGTGCACAACGTGCAGGTTTGTTACATAGGTATACATGTGTCGTGTTGGTTTGCTGCATCCATCAACTCGTCATTTACATTAGGTATTTCTGCTAATGCTATCCCTCCCCAAGCCCCCACCCCTCCCAACAGGCCCCAGTGTGTGATGTTCCCCTCCCTGTGTCCACGTGTTCTCATTGTTCAACTCCCACTTACGAATGAGAACATACAGTGTTTGGTTTTCTCTTCTTGTGTTACTTTGCTGAAAATAACAGTTTCCAGTTTCATCCAAGTCCCTGCAAAGGACATGAACTCATCCTTTTTTATGGCTGCATAGTATTCCATGGTGTATATGTGCCACATTTTCTTTATCCAGTCTATCATTGATGGGCATTTGGGTTGGTTCAAAGACTTTGCTATTGTACATACTGCTGCAATAAACATACATGTGCAAGTGTCTTTATAGAATGATTTATATTCCTTTAGATATATACCCAGTAATGGTATTGCTGGGTCAAATGGTATTTCTAGTTCTAGATCCCTGAGGAATCACCACGCTGTCTTCTACAATGGTTGAACTTATTTACACTCCCACCAACAGTGTAAAAGTGTTCCTATTTCTCCACATCGTCTCCAGCATCTGTTGTTTCCTGACTTTTTAATGATTAACATTCTAACTGGCATGAGATGGTATCTCATTTTGGTTTTGATTTGTATTTCTCTAATGACCAGTGATGATGAGCATTTTTTTCATAAGTTTGCTGGCTGCGTAAATGTCTTCTTTTGAGAAGTGTCTGTTCATATCCTTCGCCCACTTTTTGATGGGGTTGTTTGGTTTTTTCTTGTAAATTTGTTTAAGTTCTTTGTAGAGTCTGGATATTAGCTCTTTGTCAGATGGATAGATTGCAAAAATTTTCTCCCAATCTGTAGGTTGCCTGGTCACTCTGCTGATAGTTTCTTTTGCTGTGTAGAAGCTCTTTAGTTTAATTAGATCCTATTTGTCTATTTTGACTTTTGTTGCCATTGCTTTTGGTGTTTTAGTCACGAAGTCTTTGCTCATGCCAATGTCCTGAATGGTATTGCCTAGGTTTTCTTCTAGGGTTTTTATGGTTTTATGTCTTACATTTAAGTCTTTAATCCATCTTGAGTTAATTTTTGTATAAAGTGTAAGGAATGGATCCAGTTTCCTCTTTCTGCATATGGCTAGCCAGTTTTCCCATAACCATTTATTAAATAGGGAATCCTTTCCCCATTGCTTGTGTTTCTCAAGTTTGTCAAAGATCAGATAGTTGTAGATGTGTGGTGTTAGTTCTGAGGCCTCTGTCCTGTTCCTTTGGTCTATATATCTGTTTTTGTACCAGTACCATGCTGTTTTGGTTACTGTTACCTTGTAATATAGTTTGAAGTCAGGTAGCATGATGCCTCCAGCTTTGTTCTTTTTGCTTAGGATTATCTTGGCTGTGCTGGCTCTTTTTTGGCTCCATATGAAATTTAAAGTAATTTAAAAAAGAAGTTTAAAAAATGTTTACAGATTGAAAAAGAGAACAGAAAATATTTGCAAGGAACTGAGATCATCAAAAATGACCAAGCAGATTTAAACAAGAAAAAATAGAATTTCTGTAAATGAACAAAAGAATATGTGAAAATAAAAACTCAGTGGACAAGTTAAGCATAATATTAGATACAGCTCAAGAGAGAATATGAACTGAAAGACAAATCTGAAGACATAATCCAGAATTATTTCTGGATAAGAAAGGGTGCAAAACACCGAAGAAAAATAAAAGACATTGAAAACATCCAAAGAAAAAAGGCAAAGTCATCTAAATGGCAATTAGATTCACAGCAACATTTTCAATAACCCCATTTAAAGGTATCAAACAGCAGAATAACATCTGCAAAATGCTGACAAAAGTGTCAACCTAGGATTATATGCTTGGCACACACACACATACACACACACACACAGGCAGAAAAAATAAAACATTTAAAAAACAGAAAATTAAAAGTCTACCACTAATTGATCCTCACCAAAGACACTTCTAAAGGCTGTACTTTATTATATTAGTTTCCTAGAGCTGTAGTCACAAAGTACCACAAACCGAGGTAGCTTGAAACAACAGACGTTTATTCTCTCACACTTCTGAGAATTTAAGTCCAAAATCAAGGTGCTGGCAGGGCCATGCTGTCTCTGAAGTCTCTGGGGAAAGTCTGTTTCATGCCTTAGCTTCTGGTGTTGCCAGCAATCCTTGGTGTTTCTTGCCTCATAGATATATCGCTCCAACCTCTGCCTGCACTGTTGCATGGCATTCCTCCTGTCTATTTCTTTGTGCTTCTTGTTATAAGATACCAGTCGTATTGGATTAAGGGCTCACCTTACTCCACATGACCTAGTCTTAACTAATTGCATCTGCAAGAACCCTTTTTACACATAAGGTCACATTCTGAGGTACTAGGGGTTGGACCTTCAACATATCTTTTTGGCAGATGCAATTCAACCTGTAAAATTCACAAATGTATTAAAAATGACTCTAAAAGGAAAAAGTGAAATGGAAGAAAAATATTATAAGCAAAGAAATAGGTAAACATGTAAGTAAAACTAAACAAATATTAACCATATAGAACTATGAAGGAATGCCTAAACTGAGTGTAAAAAATTAAATAGAAAAATAAAATATAAGATAGGGTAGAAATCAAAGCTCAAATTATCTAATATATTATTCAGGAAAAGAGCAAAAATATTGAAGAATTTTAGATCTTTGGTCAAGTGTGCAGTTTAAAAACTTAAGAGTAATCATTAAGATAATAGAAATTGAGAGTAATATATCTTTCAAACAGTATTAGAGAAAAAAAAAGTCATTTAAAAAACTCATTCCAAAAAAAGTCAAGAAAGGAGAAAAAACAAGTAACGTTTAGTGTACACGTGATAAAATAATAGAAATTATTCCAAATATACCAATAATCATGTTAAATGTAAGTACGTCAAACTCCCCAATTTAAAGGCAAAGACTGTCAACTAGACAAGGGGTGTTACAAGAGAAATACCTAAAACATAAGGATACAAAGTAAAAGAATGGAAATAATTATATTAAGCAAGCAATAGTATAGATAAGAAAACAGACTTTAAGACAAAATCATTATTTGAAATAAAAGAGTAACTATACAATGATTAAAAGTGAAAATTCACTAAGGTGATAGCCAATTCCAAATTTATATGTACCTAACAGCATGGTCACAAATATACAAAAGCAAAATTTCCCAGATTTACCACAATAAATTGACAATATACCATTATCATAGAGGATGACTCCTTTCTCAAAAACTCAAAAACTGATCAAGACAGATATTAGGAAGGATAGAGAATATCTAATTTTAAAATACAATTAATAAGCTTGCTTAAACTCTTGGACATCCTGCCAATGAGAACATATATTCTTCTTATCTATGAAACATTTTCAAAAATTGGCCAGTTATTAGGCCACAAAGCAGCTTACAACACATTCAAAGAATCAGTATCAAAAAGGCCATTTCTCTCCCCATAGTTTGGAAATCAATAATAACGTAACTTTTTAAAAACTATTTATTTGGAAATTAAAAAAAAAATCCTTCTAAAAAATAAAAGTTATCATATTGAATATTTTAATAGTTGGAACTACACAATAATAAGAATTAAAAGAGGACAATGTGGTAGAACCTCTTGACTTCTGCTTCCAGGACGATGGTGTAGATGTACTTTTCCCTACTTCTCCTGCTAAGTACAGTTAAAATTCCTTGCCGAGTGCCATGGCTCATGCCTGTAATCCCAGCACTTTGGGAGGCCAAGGCAGGTGGATCACCTGAGGTCACGAGTTCGAGACCAGGCTGACCAACATGGAGAAACCCTAAAAATACAAAATTAGCTGGGCGTGGTCGCACATGCCTATAATCCCAGCTCCTTGGGAGGATAAGGCAGGAGAATCGCTTTAACCTGGGAGACCAAGATTGCAGTGAGCCAAGATGGTGACATTGCACTCCAGCTTGGGCAACCAGAGCAAAACTCCACCTCAAAAAAAAAAAATCCTGGACAATATATATAAAACAAAAGACACATGAGGAGACAGGGAGATAGAAAAAGGCAGACCAATTAGGGCATCTCAGAACTCAAGGAACGACATGCTCATGTATTCCCTGGATTTTCATTTACTTCATAAATCTCAGACTGTGTGCTGGAGAAGCCAACCACATGGAAATGCTGAGGGGCACATAAACGAACAAATAATTAAGACCTATTTTCTCTAGCCACAGGACTAGGAAAAGGGGCAACCCAGCAAGACAGAAACTTTTAGACAATAACCACTCTCCTCCAACCAAACACCACAAGAACAACCTCTCTGCGTGATTTTTCAACTTATCAATCTATAGGTACCTTAAGACGAAAATTTTTTTTAAGTGATGGTGATGTGATAGTAAGTAGCTGAGTGGCTAGTTTGTTTTAGAGGTCAGAGAAGCACTTTCTGAGAAGGTGACATTTTGGTTGAGACTTGAGTATCAAAAATTGAGGCAGAGGAAACATCTAGAGAAAAGTCACTAAGGTGGAAGTGAGTTTGGTGTGTTCTAGAAAAAGAAAAAGAAAAGTGAGTTTGGTGTGTTCTAGGTTGAAAAGTACAGGAATAGTGGGATGTGATACAAGACAAGTAGAGATGTGAGAAAGACCAAGACACAGAGTGATTTGTATATCTAATTAAAAGTCATTTAAATGATTGAATTATATATTCTAAGTTATTAAAAGGTTTTAATAACTTAATTATGCAAATAACTTTAATCATGCAAATAACTTTAATATTTTTAATCTTTAATCATGCAAATA
Organism: Theropithecus gelada; assembly: GCF_003255815.1. NCBI lineage: Eukaryota > Metazoa > Chordata > Mammalia > Primates > Cercopithecidae > Theropithecus > Theropithecus gelada. The sequence continues at coordinate 68,043,345 of NC_037685.1, forward strand.
ACATTAATATTTTTAATCATGCAAATTTTTATTGGAAAACAATTGTTGTCCAGCCAAGCTGCAAGCAGAGGAACTAAGGGGTCCCATGAGTTGGTGAGAGATGGTGATAGCTTAACATTTGAGGTAACCATGGAAAAATTATGAATATGTTTTGAAGATATAATAGACAGATTTTTAAAAATGTATTAGATGTAAGAAATTAAAAAAAAAAAAGAGCAGACGGAAGGGAAACTGCTCAGTTGTGGTTTAAGAACTGGGTAGATGGTAATGCATTAACTGAGACTATGAATATAGGACAGAATACAGGCATGGGGTTGGGGGTGGGCAATAGAAATTCAGAGTTCTCTGCTGACCAAGTTGGATTTGAAATTGGATATATAAATGAAGGTGCTAGGTGGGCCTTTCTGGGGAGAAGTCCTATTTGATTTATACATTAGAGACTTATGAGCATAAAAATGGTATTTCAATCACAGGATAACACCTTCCAAAGCAGATGTCCGTTGATAGAAAAGAAGGAGGAATTAAGACTGAGCCAGGGAGAATTTCAAACTTAGAGATCAAGATGAGCAGAAGAAAGGCAAAGGAGATTGAGAAAAAGTGGCTAGCGAAGTGGAATAAAAACCAGAAGATTGTAGTGTCACCTCTTCTAGAAGGAAGAGGTGATCAATGGATCTTAGACAAGAACAGAGAAGGGGTCACTGGATTTGGCAATATGGAAGCTATTATTGTCCTTCATGGAAGAAGTCTCCATGGAGTGGTACAAAGGAAGTCTATTTGGAGTGGACTGGGTCAACAATGTAAGGTAAAGAAATAAAACCATGACTATAAAAAACCCATTTTTGAAGTTTAGCTATGAAGGAAAGTAGAGAAATGGGGAGGGCAAGATATGGAAATGGGATGAAGAAATTTTTTGAAATAGAATATACAAAAGCAGGCTAATTAAGCTAATGAGAATGATACTCTATAAAGAGCTATTGGCGATGATCCAGGTAAGAGAGGATGACTGCAAGGAAAATATTCTTAAGAAGCTGAGAGAGAATGGGACCCAGAGCATAAGAGGAAGTGTTGGACTTCATCCATAGTAACAAGAGGGAAAGGAGACTACGGGTGCAAGTGGAGGCTGCTAGAGGAAAGATGAGACAGTTCTTATTTTATCTCAACCATTTTCTCAAGGAAGTATGAGGTAAGGTTGTAAGTTACAAGTTGAGATGTGGAAGAAGTAGCATAGGAGTTTTGAGGGGGAGAAAAGAAGGTGTGAAATAGTTGTTTAGAAGTGAGAATTTGAACACGCTGGAGAAGACCAGAGCATTGCTAGGGAGCGTGGTGTGTCCTTCCAAGAGCTGTGATCATGGACCCAATGTGAAACCAGTCAGCCTGACCTCCTGTTCCTCTCTAGCAATACTGAGCTACTTGAGTGCAGGATTGATGTTGGCAGGTATTTGGGTTTAAGTCGAGCTGGACAGATGAGCTGGTTGCCAGATGAGAGATTAGTGCGATGACAGAGGAGAAGAACGAAGGACTCAAAGGTGTTTGGGAGAGAGTGACTACAGTGTTGCGTGGTCTTCAAACTCTTTTGCTTGCATAGCCCCTAAAAATAGTTTTGAAAAACTATGTACCCACACATTTTAAGATAACATCTAAATTTTTCATTGTGAGTCTAAATGTGATATATTTTTGACATACAGTACACTTTTATATCTCACTTTTTAAAAAATGTAACCAATGAATTTAAATACCATATAATTTTGGTACCTACCATCATCCATTTAAAAATACATTTAGAAGTGCTTCTTAAATTGAAATTGTACATCTTTTCTTTCTATTTGAACCTGTACTTTCAGTCTACTCCCTTCACACCTACCCCCACAACTAAATTCTACAATATATTTTTGTACTCATAAGATTTTTATTTATCATTCTCACACATTCCTCTGCAACAAAAATATGTATATAAACTAAAGTTCAATGTAATTTTTACATTTTCCATGAGTATAAGCCTCTAAGTGTTGAAAATTATCTTCTAGACTGACTTACTATTGCAATTATGATTTATATACAAGTGACTAAAATAATTTTTATATATTCAGACTTTTATCAAAACACAAATATGTTAACTTTTTTATAAGTATTAAACATAAAAATAAACATTTTATTGTAAGTTCTTCTCTTAATACAAACTAGAACAGTTTAGATAAGTGAGGAAACCTTTTGCCAGTTGATTGTTTCATCCATGGGAAAAAGTTACTTATTTCTAGATTAAGTCATAGAAAATATAGACCATCATTATATATTTTTATTGCTACATATACATGCTGAGAAACTTTTTCCTCATACCTATGTAGATAAGAATAGAAAAGCATTTTATAGCAATGTCACTCAACCTTTTGAATTCCTTTTGAATTCCTTATATGATTTGAGCTGAAAGCCAAAAAAAATCATGTAAGGCTCTATCATCCTTTTGTTATATGGAATATATTGATAACCTATCAGCTGATAACTCAATTTATTGGCAGTCAAGAATTAGAAATCTCCTAACTTGCAAATGGACTTGTTATCCAGTTATTGGAATCATTTATTTCTCTGAAGGAACATATGTCAAAAAAGCTTTACTAAGGCTTATCTGAATGTAAATTATAACTTGCTACTCTTTCACTTAGAGGCACTTTGTTTAATTCAATATATTCAGATCAAAATTTGGAAAAGTAAATAATGTTAATTTGATGACGCCTTTGTCAATACAATATGTTTGATAAAATGCTTTAATCACATTTTGTTTTAATTAAACTTCTTTTTTTAATTTTTAATTTTTGTGGGTATATAGTAGGTGTATATATTTATGGGATACATGAGCTGTTTTGATCCAGGCATGTAATGCATCATAATCACATCATGGAAAATGGAGTATCCACCGCTCAAGCATTTATCCTTTGTGTTACAGTCTAATTACATTCTTTTTGTTATTTTAAAGTGTACAATTAAATTGTTATTGACTATAGTCACCCTGTTGTGCTACTTCTTTTCTGTTTTTTAATACCTGTTAAACTTCATATTTTTAGATAATTATAGATTCACGTGCAGTTGTAAGACACAATACAAGGAGATTTTGTGTAGTCTTTATTTGGTTTCCCCCTCTCATCACATGTTCTTTGTACATTTTCTTTTTTGAGACAGGGTCTCGCTTTGTCACCCAGGCTGGAGTGCAGTGGAAGCGATTCAAGCGATCTCAGCTCACTGGAACTTCTACTTCCCAGATTCAAGTAATTCTTCAGCCTCAGCCTCTCGAGTAGCTGGGATTACAGGCACTCACCACCACGCCTGGCTGATTTTTCTATTTTTAGTAGAGACAGAGTTTTGTCACGTTGGCCAAGCTAATCTTCAACTCCCAACCTCAGGTGATCTGCCTGCCTCGGCCTCCCAAAGTGCTGGGATTACAGGCATGAGCCACCTCGCCCAGCCTATACATTTTCATCAATACTTCAAAGATGCAGACTTGGCTCTTTCAATATAAGGAAAACGCCCTCCATGCAATCTAACTGGCAAAGCCAATATCAGTGCCAAATCAGCAGCAATATCAGACTTTATTGCATTCAGAAAGAGGCTGACTTTTTACAATTGTATCTTCAATTGTATCATTCTACTTTGACAGTTCAAAGGTTCTTTTCATTTCACTTGATAAAATGTGCTAGGAATGGGGGAAAGCGTAACTCTATGGGAAAGAAACCTGCCAAACACCTTAGTCAGGTGACCAAGGCTAGCATCAACCGTGATAAGTCATGTTGATAGTGTGTGCCCGGGATATGATGTGAAGAAAATGGCACTTTACCTCTGAGATTTTTCTCCCCAAACCTAGAAGCCCAATCTAATCATGAGAAATTCATCAGATGAATTCCAATTGAGGGACATTCTACAAAATACTTGGCCAGTATCCCTCAAAATTGTAAAGGTCATTAAAAGCAAGAAAGTCTGAGAAAGTGTCACAGCCGAGAGTAGAATATAAGGAGATACGAGTGCAGTATTCTGAATAGGACACTGGCATAGAAAAAAGATATTAGGTAAAAAATAAGAGAAATAATATGGCCCTTAGTTAATAATGACATCATTACTGAAACATTAATTGCTTTATTAATTATGACAAATATACCATAATATTGTATGATATTACTAATAGGGGAAGCTAGGTGTGCGGTAGATAGGAATTCTATCTTTGCCAATCTTTGTAATCTATCATTGTTCTAAAATTTTAAAATTTAATTTAAAAAATAGTCCTAAGGATAAGTATCTTGAATAAATAAAATAAAATAAAAATTGTTCAGGTATGTTTTCTAACATGTTGTTTTTAATTCTCAGCATTTTCTGATGATATCCTCTTTGCTTTGCCTTCAAAGGACTCTACTTTCAGAGCAGTAGTTTCCTTGGTAACAGACCAGAGATAAAAGAGTCAAAGTAATTAAACAAAAAAGATTATTATTCTCTCCATATCATTCTATCCGATATCTGACTCCAGAACATCCCAACATGGGAAAAATACACTGTTTACAGAACCAAATACATAGAAGACAGGAAAACCAGGAAAGTCCTAAGTGTTTCAATTAACTGTTAAGAACATTTTCCTAAAAATAATACGTTGACGTATCACTTCATTTGGCACTCTGAAGGTTTGACGGCCCAGTTGCATGCACGATAGCAAGATTCGGGATGGCTGAGGGATGTGTCTTTCTCATGTAGAGTAGGTGAAGGGGCTCCACACACACCTGTGAGTTCTCAGGTGGATCAACTTAAGAAGAAGAATCTCTATGATTAAGAGTTTCTTTAAAACTCTCTTTGTACAAGTCCTCCCTTGGAAAGTCTTCCTGTACCTGATAGGCACCTAGTTTGCAGACCACTGGAGGGAAGAATTATGGTGTCTAAGCTGGACAGGAAGGGAAGTGAGAACAGAGGGGGATGACCGACTGAGAAAAGCAGTGGGCACTGGTTTGGAGGGTCCCGTGAAGGTGGAGAAATACCTGGAGAAGCAGGAAAAGAAAAGAGAGAACAAGAGCAAGAAGATGGGAAATGAGATTTCTTGAAAAAGAAATGGAAAAAAAGCACAAGGAAAGGCAAGACTGGAGTATGCGTGCTGTTGTGGGCAGGACAGTACCAGGACCAGCAGCATTTTCAGGCAGGCCTGTCTTCTCACACATCTTCATGGCAACTGCCGCTGCCTGTGCTCAAGTCTGTCTTCCTCACAACTGTGTCTCACAAACCCAGAACAGTTCCTGGCACAAGGGAGGTGCACAATAAATATTTGTCAAATACATGAAAGTATTTATGACATTTAAACTGCAAGCACCGTTCAGGGAAAATTTTCTCTATCTACCTGCCTGCATATCAAAGCAAGAAGTAGAAATCCTACTGCTACCAGCTCTGTTTTTATGGTGCCAATTCCCAAAACACTTTCATTACAGGTACTTTGCATGGAAATATCTCCTTGAGCTCCTTTGAAAAACATTTTTAACACATGAAAAAAAAAATAGTTCAATATGCAATAGTAAGTCTGTTGAATCTGCTGTTCTTTCCTGTCTCCCTCCTGCAGTGTCTGTGGCAGTGCCATGCTTTCTTATTCTGCACACATAATACTCTGCTAATATTTACTGTACTGAAAGCATCAGGATCCATTTCGTTTTCCTCTTTCTTTGACTTGAAAGCAAGTTTGCTCAAGATGCACATTTTCCTAGGCTACCAATTGTTAATTCATTTTCACCTGAGTGTCCGGGGAGCAGTTGCCTGCACTGCAACTGTCCACTTGACAGTCAGCGTCATTCACATACCACACTTCTGATGAGGATCCCTTTGAGTAAAACTGCAAAATAAGGCAAAGCACACAGCAGATGCGTTTGGCTCAGAACTATCTCAGTAACAATCTTCTGTTTTCTTCAAGATCATCAATACTAGTATTGTTACATTACATTGCTGGGTTTTTAACTATGTTTTCAGAAGAGAAAGCATATTTTAGAGAAAGCATATTTAGTCATGCTGAAGGCTGTAAGTAGACTTTCCCGGTATATGTGAGGGTTAAGCTAAGGAAAGGATGGCAACACTCTTGCCAGACAATGGAACTTCCCAGTGCCAGACATTTTGGGCTCCAGTATCTCAAACCTGCTTAGCTCTCCTCCACTCCACTCCATAGTTCTTATTAATTCCTTCAAAGTTAGTTTTCTGTCCTAACACCCCAAGTTGCCCTTTGGCTGTTATTAAATTGTAAACCACATCAAGGAAAACCGATCTTTGAGAAGTACCTAAGTGGCACATTATGAACTGCAAAGCTCCCACAGAGCAATTTAAAATGATGAATATCCTTTTCAAACATCCTCTTCAAAATTGCACATGGACCTGAGCCAGTCACAAGACAGAGCTGTGGAGGATGCATGAAGCTCCCCGTCTGCTCTTCACGTTGCTCATCATTGATTTATAACCCGCAGTGCGTCATCTGGCCACACAGACATTGCTGGGGCTCGTACCCCACGAAAAGAGGCATCCGTGGCATTAACGTTTTTCTCCTACCTGCACCCTGATGTGACTCACTGCTATTCCAAGAGCATTTCCACCCACTATTCTGAAAACGAAAAACAAAAAAAAACAAAACAAGAAACCTGTGGTATATTTTCGACTTTGAAGAAATAAAGCTCTTTAGAGATAACTTGACTTCTGCTTTCTTTAAAGCAGCTTTGATATGTCTTCTCTCCCTTCAAACACAGCAGCATGAGTAAATCCACTCCTTCCTGCTTCAAGTCTCATAAACAGAATCCCTTTTTTTCTTTTTTTTCCTCTGCAGTGTGTACCATTCACTGCCTGGGTAAGACATACAGATATTTCCTTTCAAACAAGCCATGAGAGAGCACTGTATGTTGCAAGAGATAAAAATGAAGGCCACAGGCTGGACACAGTGGCTCAGGCATGTAATCCCAGCACTTTGGGAGGCCAAGTCGGGATGACTGCTTGAGCCCAGGAGTTTGAGACCAGCCTGGGCAACATAGTGAGACCCTCTCTTTACCAAAAATTAAAAATTAGCCATTTATGGTGGTGCATGCCTGTAGTCCCAGCATCTAGGGAGGCTGAGGCAAGAGGATTGCCTGAGCCCAGGAGGTTGAGGCTGCAGTGACCTATGATCAAGCCACTGCACTCCAGCCTAAGCCATAAAGCGAGATCCTGTGTCAGAAACAAAACAAAACAACAACGACAAAAACAGGAAGTCTGCAGATTCCCATAAGTAACCTAAAGGCATAACTCATGCTGGTATAAGTTCTGAGCAGAACCTCAAATTGGGCAGGTATGATGACTGCCTTCCTCGGCCCACTTTAGCCCGGCCCCATCTCCTGGAGGAGCCAAAGGGTAAAGGAAATCATGCAAGCTCACACTCTGCAGCTGGCGCAAGGCAGGCTGGGAAGTGGGGCTGTTTGGTGCTGGTGTCCACCTCATTAGAACAGCCACCATGCTGGCCCTGCTGCTCCCCAGTCCTCTTCACACAAGGCAGCCCGCCGGGACCTTCCTTTTTGGGAAAGTTCCATAACACATTCCCTTAGAATGTCCTGGACCTCTCATTGCCATTTTCCATGATCTACTCTCTACTCTCCTTCTGCCCAATGCCCAATTCTTCTGCCCTCTAAATGGTTCATTTCCTAAGATCAGACCTCCGGGAGTTCGCATTTGAGAGTAAACTCATACAATCTGCTTGGGTGCTAATGGCTAGGGCACAGAGAAACACCCCTGGCTCTTCTTTCCCTTCAGGGAATAGAGTACATCTTAAACAGGGGCCTCTTATAAAACATTAATTTTCCAGCCCAGAGGAGGAGGTCTCCTCCTGGGAATTTCAAGTAAGACGAGAAAGGGACATCTTGGAAAAGGCGGATCAGTGACTTTTGAGTGACTCTATTTGACAGCTATTTACTGGGTCCTAGTCAAAACATCACTGCAATCCTTGGAACATTTTGGTCACAAAAAAAAAAAAAAAAAAAAGAATTTTGCCAGGTTACCTCAGATAATAGAGAAGCTATGGTAAGGATACACATCAAAATAAGAGCAACTGGAATTTCAGGGGAACACATGAATAGCGAGGGTTATTCAACTTTATAGAAATTGAAATGTAGTTTAGAAATTGGAAAAGAGTTCAGGATTCAACGCAGATCTAGCGAATAGGTTAGTACAGAGTCCCCTGAAGAGAGGGGTTCATTCATTCCCTTGCCTTCATGTTCCTCTTGGCTTCAACTTGCCTGCCACTATCAGTCAACCACCACTCCCTCTCCTCTGCATGTATTTTGATTTCTGCTAGCTCATAACTTCTGCTTATTCATAACTTCTGCTTACTCATAATTTTAACCTACACATCTCTTCTCCTTTCTCATAGTTTCTGGGTGTATGTTTTTTGCTTCTGTTATGGGTTCTAATTGACCCATTCTAATATTCCAGTTCAAATGCCCTAGATGGAGAAAGTTACCTGGATCAGTTAATTAGCATTCTTCTTGTTGAAGTACAGCCTTTATATCAGGCCTCAGCCAAAGTATTCTTAGTTGTGAGCAATAAAAACTGCTTTGGCTGGTTCAAACAATAAAAAACAGGAATTTATTGAAAGGATTGAAGAGATGCTCAGAAAATGAACGGAGGTATTTTCTCAGAGTTCCTTTACAGAGCACAGGTCCCTGATATTGTGGCTGATGGAATAAGAGACTTGCTTGAAAGAAAAGAGAGTGAGCATGAGAGAGAAGATAAAGTTTGGAAAGTCAACATCAAAAGGAGGCTGAGATGAAGGAATAAAGGAAAGTGAGAGACAAGTTAGTCTAGGCAGTAACCATGGTAGAACATTTAAAAAGTTTCCTGATAACCTAGAAGAAAATTAGTAAAAGTACTTCTGAATGTTGCTTTCAAAGCATGGCTGAAAGGAAGGAAAGATGGAGCTAGTATTTTTGAGCACTTACCAGACAGCAGAAAATAGTTGGGAACTCGTGTGTGACTGTGTGTGTGTGCGCGTGCACATGAGTGCACATGTGCGCACATGTATTTAGCACTCAACAACCGTTTAATAAAGCAGACACGATTTTCATTTTATAGATCAGGAAAATGAGGTTGAGAGGTTAAATGATTGGCTTAATTCACACAGATAGTAAATGATAGCATCAGAATGTAATAACTCTCCATCTGATTCCAAATTCCACGCTTTTTCTCCACAACCCATTTCTCCCTGAATAAGACTGAAGGGGAGGAGCATAATCATTGTGCTCCCTAAATGTTATGTCTCCAAACCATGCCTATAAATTCCCAGGCCTTTGAGTGATACCTGTCCTACCTATGAAGACACCCTATGGAAGTAAATTTGCCAATTAAAATGTTCTAGATATCTTATATGTAAATTTTTTAAAATAAAGAGAACAAAAGCTTTTTTTCCCATATCAGGCTAGCTTCCCAGATTCTTCACTGTACTTGGAGGCTGATATTGTTTGACTGTGTTCCCACCCAAATCTGACCTTGAATTGTAATAATCCCCATGTGTCAAGGCCAGGTGGAGATAATTCAGTCATGCAGGTGGTTTCCCTCATACTGTTCTCTGGTAGTGAATAAGTGTCATAAGATCTGATGGTTTTATAAATAGGAGTTCCCCTGCACAAGCTCTCTCTTGCCTGCCACCATGTAAGACGTGACTTTCCACCTCCTTGCCTTCCACCATGATTGTGAGACTTCCCAAGCCATGTGGAACTGTGAGTCAATTAAGTCTCTTTCCTTTACAAATTACCAAGTCTTGGACATGTCTTTATTAGCAGCATAAGAACAGGCTAATACAGAGGCAATAAAGGAGTTTTGTACCAGATCAAACAGAGGATGTTATCAAGGCACCCTACCCTAAGCCAAAAAGATAAGGAGAAAGAAGAATTTGACAGAATCACTGAGTTTACAAAGTAATACCACAAAGCACATTTACATGTTTTCCCAGTGTCATATTTAAGTGGCCAGCTTTTTTTTTTTTTTTTTTTTGAGAATTGCAAAGTGACCCTGTTGACTTTGGCAGTTACCCCAAAGCCTAAAATCACTAGAGTTTACCCAATGTCACTCTGAGGAGGTAGAACATCCTCACACAAAAGCAGAGGGTTTGGGCAATCACTGATAGTAATTGTAGTGGGCTGAATGGTGCCTCCCCCAAAATATATATACACCTAGATCCTGTCAATGTGACCTTATTTGGAAAAAACAGTCTTTGCAGACATAATTTAATTGAGAATCTCAAGATAAGATCATTCTGGATTGTGGTGGGCCCTAAATCCAATAAAAGTGTCCTTAGGAGAGAAGGGAAGAAGAAACACATCAGGGAGATGATTTGAAGTCAGAGGCAAGGACTACAGCAATGCATCTACCTACAAGCCAGGGAACACCAAGGATTGCTGAATGCTGAGAAAAAGCCATGCCCAGTAGCCCCCCTTTTATCTGAGATTTCACTTTCCACAGTTTCAGTTACCTGAGGTCTGTGGTCTGAAAATATTCAATGAAACATCCCAGAAATAAACAATTCATAAGTTTTAAGTCGCTACCATTCTGAGTAGTGTAATGAAATCTCACACTGTCTTGCTTCATCCCACTTGATATATGAATCATCTCCTTGTCCAGTATGGATACCTCCTGTGGATATAATGGTGTGTGCACAGCGTCTAAGCTCCCCACCCATTAGCCACTTAGTAGCCGTCTTGGTTATCACATTGGCTGCCATGGAATCACACTGTTTGTCTTCAAGAAAAGTTTATTTGACTTCATAATGGCCTCAAAATACAAGAGTGTAATGATACTGGCAAGTCGGGTATGCCAAAGAAAAACTGTAAAGTGCTTCCTTTGAGTGAAAAGGTGAAAGCTCTTAATAAGGAAAGAAAAAACACACAGGCTGAGGTTGCGTAGATCTGCAGTAAGAGGGAATCTTCTATCCGTGAAATTGTGAAGAAGGGAACAGAACGTTGTGCAGTTTTGCTGTCGCACTTCAAACTGCAAAAGTTACAGCCACAGCACGGGATAAGAGCTTAGTTGAGATGAAAAGGGCGTTAAGCTTGTAGGTAGAAGACATGAACAGAAATGTGTTCTGATGAACAGAATTGGGCTCACTACTATCTGTGGTTGTAGACATCTACTGGGGGTCTTGGAACACATCCTCCGGGAACAAGGTGGGACCTTCTGTAATGGATTCTCTTAGAGCTTCTGGACTCCAGATCTGAGAAAGAATACATTTCCGTTGTTTTAAGCCACCCAGTTTCTGGTAATTTGTTACCTCCAGGAAACTATGGGAACTAAGAAACTAGGAAACTTAGGAACTAAACTAGGAAACCAAGTTTAGGAAATGTCAAGAAAAGCCTTATAAAATAGACACTGAGGGAAAGAAACTTACCTTACCTTGTCACCAAAGGGAAGACAAGGAAAAGAAAACTGCTTTACCAGCCCGAATAAAAAGCCTGCTCAGCAATCAACAGCTCTTTTCCCCTCTCTGACAATTGCAGGATGTTGGCAGGGTTCTCAATGGACAAACTGCATTAGAATCATGTAGAGTATGGACCGGGCACGGTGGCTCACGCCTGTAATCCCAGCATTTTGGGAGGCCAAGGCAGGTGGATCACCTAAGGTCAGGAGTTCAAGACCAGCCTGGCCAATATTGAGAAACCCCTTTTCTACCAAAAATACAAAAATTAGCTGGGCCTGGTGGTGGGCGCCTGTAATCCCAGCTACTCGGGAGGCTGAGGCAGAAGAATCGCTTGAACCAGGGAGGCAGAGATTACAGTGAGTGGAGATCACACTGCTGCACTCCAGCCTGGGCGACAGAGCGAGACTCCTCGCAGAAGGATCAATCACATCAGGCACAGAAGGATCCACAGGGAAAAGATTCACATCCACCCACAATTGCCCTGGAGAAGGAAGGGGAGAGACAAAACAAACGAACAAACATGTAGAGTATGAATGAACCAGACAATAGGGTTGGGGCCTAGGTATCTTACGCACAAAGAAATTTTGAGGACCACTGTTTTGAAGGTCAACAGTTCTAACTGCCCCCTCATATGCCTCAGTGTTTCACAAAGTGAGTTGTGAGAACAACCAGTGATGTTCAGAATGATTTTAGCATGGAAGACTTATGCCTTCATTTCATTGTGCATTTAAATGTTAAATACAACTGGTATCTCACAAACCAATAATTTCACAGATATTATTGCTTACGATGAAGCCAAGTAAAAATCTAAGGTGAAATTTACTAAGTGCATAAAGGAGCAGACTGTAGATGGATATAAGGTAACTCATGAGGGTGGCACATGAACAGGTGAAATTCAGGAAGCCAATGCAAGTGTGCCCGGAGGGAAGTGGTTCTCTGAATCTGCCCTCTTGACAACAGTGCTCATTCCATCCTCCCGCATTTTACATCAGGCACAGAAGGATCCACATAGAAAAGATTCACACCCACCACAATTGCCCTGGAGAAGGAAGGGGAGAGACAGAGAGCCTTTCCTTACATACCACGGAGCCTCAGAGTTAAGCCAGGTGCCCCTGCCTGTCTCTACGTGGAGAACAATTGAACATGGATGGAAGTAGCCGGCTCCTAGGACGGGTGGCAGTATACGTGCATGTGTTGGTGGTCATTGAGACTTGTGTGGCCTGATTCTGTATTGTGCATGATTTGCTTCTCTGGCCACAAATAGGTCTCACAGTGAAGACAGCAGAACCAGATGGAGTAGGGGCTCAAGGAACAGGTAGCCACACCAACACTTCCCAGGGGTTCAGCCCTTTGCAGGCCACAGAGCAACAGGATTGTTGAATGTCAGAGTGAAAGAGCCCGCAGACACCAAGCGATCCAAGTCTCTCATTTTCCAGTTGAAAAACAGGAATAGAGAGAGAGAGTCTTCTGGTCAAGGTAGCAGCACTGACTGGTAACTGAAGTTGGTCGTATCAGTTAAAGCGTCCTTTTCCAGAGTTCTGTTACGATACATGACACTCCAGTTCCCTAGTAGGGACTCATGACTGCCTGTCTCCCTGGCAATGACAGAAATGCCAATCCTATTCGACTCATTTGGTGATTTGGTATAGGATTCAGAGGGGCACGCGGCGAAGGCTGAGCGAGCGCTGTCTGTGGTGAAGCTCATCACGGGATGAGGCCATGCCCCACGCAGCTCAGTCACAGCTGGGTTTGCGATGATGCACCCAGAGTAGTTGTTTTGGGTGGGGGCTGCGAGGAACTCATAAAAGATGTCAGAGGAGGAGAAAGTTGGCAAGAAGTGGATGCTTTCATCTGCAGAGACAGGCCCCTGAGCCCTAAAAAAAAAAAAAACACCCCCCCGCCACACACACACATACACACAAAAGTTCACCCACTACACCTGCCTTCCCCAGATGGGGCTCCCTGCGCAACGCCTCCTAGTCCTCCGGGATTTTCCAACGGTGGCGCAAGCTCCTCCCTCGCCCGAGCTGGACCCAAGCGCCCGCCAGAGCCGAGACTTGGGGGCGGTGAGGAGTGGGCCCCGCTCGCGGCCATTGGTTGTGCGGCCTATAGGGGCGGAGGGACGACGCGCGGGCTGTGCAGAGCAGGCAGCCGCGGTCCACTCCCGCTGCGCCCGCTGTCCGCCGTGCGCCCAGACTGCGCGCCGCGCCGCTGCGCCCGACATTTCCGAGGACGGCTTCGCGGGCGCGCATCGTCCAGACGGGAGCACAGCCCCACCGCGAGCGCAGGAGACCGGCCGGGAAGTCGCGCGTCCTGACCTGCAGGTCAGTGAGGGAGACTTGCAGGGTCCCGAGCTCTGGGGGTGAACGTCCCCTACGCGGAGGGCGCCCCGACTCCTTGCCTGGGGCGGCCTCGGGTCCTGGAGGCGAGCTGCCTCCCAGACTTCCCGAGATCTGGGCTCCCGGAGATCTGGTTCCTTTCTGTGGAACACCCCCAAATCTATCCCTTTCGCGGTGTCCTTACTGTCCCGAGAAGCAATCGCAGCCCGGCTCTCCGAGTCTCGGGGTGACTCCACCGGCTGCAGTAGGAGCTGCGAGGGGCCCTGAGAGCAATGTCCTTGGCCCCGGCATGACCTGCCTCGGTCCCAGACACTGGGAGCCGGGAAGGTCTACCCTCGCTCTGCAAGGTGGATTCCTCCATGCAAGTGTAGACAGTTCTACACTTTGCAGAGTGTGTGTCTAGGTGCATTTTGTTTGCTTTTGCCTTTGTGGTCTGTGGAGTGTCATTCTTGGGTTTGTTTTGCTCCTGTCTGATTTTCTAGGGTCATTTGTGTCCCTTCCCGGGAACGGGGACTCGCCATGCGCACACTGACAGCTGGCTTTGCACCTTAAGGCGCTGGAGAGTCTTTTCGCCCGTCTTCGCGTGGCCCTAAATCCGGGGAAGTTTTATGTGGCGCTGAGCACTTGCGTTTCCCAGGAGTGTTTTCCCTAGCTCCCAGAAACCCAGTAGGTAACTGCGCCAGCGACCCTTCCCTTTTCCTGGGTCTGATGAGACACTGGAATCCTGCCTTTCCCTGTCGAGGTGTGAGGAATGATGGGCAAATTGCTTCAATTCTGCTTTAGGAAAGGTATATGTAATGTGCCCTCCTCCAGAGAGCAGAGGGGTTCATTCACAGAAATCTCTTGTTGAGGACCAGGATTGGGGCTATGCCTGCCCGCTTTCCTCCACCAGATACCCGGGTTCCATCGGACTCGGGTTTGATCTCAGACTCTGCAGACCGAGTCTGTTTGTTAATGTTCTTCATTTCCTCTCCCTGTTAATTTTCCTTCGGAAAATGTTCTGCTAAAGTAAGTACTTCGGTAGTTCTTTGTGGTAGATGATGGGCTCCGATGGCTAGAGGACGTCTCAAAGCCATCGCATCTGGTACCGTCTACACTACAGGTGCAAAGGGCGGGGAAACTGATAGCGTTGCTGTCCTGGGTCGGACCCGCGGGACTACTCCCTAAGACCTTTCTCCTAGGTGCCTTCTCCTAGGTGCTTCCAGGATTCATTGTTCAGACAACAGCCTGTCAACAGGAAAAGAGGCACAAGTGACAGTCTTTTCTTAAAGGGTTTGCCTCTTAAAGCAGTCTTGCGGAGCCCCATGCACCCTCTGAAAAAAAAAAACAATATTTAATTGCTGAATTATACAACTAGTCTGGGTGTCTCAGCTTATTTGTGATCGTGCCCATAGAGGTTCTTAAATATCTTTTTGTAACTAAATTCTCTTCATTTTACTAAGTAGAGTGGTGTCTTTTCCCCCGCCACCACCACACACAGAACACCGTTTTTAGCTGATCTGTAATGCAAATTGCCTTTTGGAGGGCTTGTGAGTGAGGCTGCCTGGTCTCAGAGCCTCCCTCAGCCCATGCCCTAGTCACCCGCAAATGCTGGACATCCTAGGGCCGCCGAAGCATCTGCCAACCTCGGAAGTAATCTGGAAATACTGAGATCCAGCACGTGGGTGGGATATTCCATTTTCACGTTTTGGCTTTGAGGGGCTTATTATTTTTGATTCCTCTATATAAGGCAAAGTGTTTTGAAGAGCTGAACACACACATTGATTGTTCTCATTAAAGAAACCTAAAGAAACCTGTTGTAAGGTAAGATCGAGTCCATTCTCCCTTGCTGTTGGTTCGTTCAGTTCAACAGATTTTACTAGATGTCTACGATGTGGACAAAAGCATCAGGAGTTAAGAGAGAAATAACTGTGTGATTGCATGTGGCATCAACTCCACGAGTTTATTTGCAGGTTTCCTGGGTTTCTTTTTCTTTTTTCTTGTTTTTAGTGAGAGCAGATGAAGAATGACAGAGCTGATTTGTAAGAATGACCAACCATACTAACCTTTAAGCAAACTTGGAGTTATACATTCAGTATAAAAAAGAAA
The DNA here is from genome assembly GCF_003255815.1 of Theropithecus gelada. Lineage (NCBI taxonomy): Eukaryota > Metazoa > Chordata > Mammalia > Primates > Cercopithecidae > Theropithecus > Theropithecus gelada. The sequence goes on from NC_037685.1 coordinate 68,059,191, forward strand.
GACTAACTCATCACAGGCAAAATTCTGATTCAGCCTCTATGCTAGATCAAGTCTGAGCTCATTTGATGATCGTTCTTCTCTGGCTTACTCTTCTCCCTGTACTTATATTACAACATTTTTGGGGGCTCCTTTTTTGTTTAAAGTTTGTAGAGTTTGTATGAGCATTTTTATACTTAATTAGTTTATAATGAAGAAGTGAAAAATAAAATTATGGCTGAATGTTTATGTTTTGTTCATCTGAGTTTTTTAAGTAGTAAGTTAAGAATCTGAAAAAATACATTTCTGAATGGCCCTGGATGCCAGGCACTATGTAGGTCCCACTTACCTGGCTCCTGGTACCCATAAGCCATTCAGTAAATATTTGTCAAATGAAACTAAAAGTCAAAAAGTAGTGCCGCAGAGAATGTTGTTTTCTTCAAATATCTACTTGTGGAGCCTATTATATTGTATTAGTATATTGATACAAAGTATTATAGGCCTAATTTTTATAGACTTTCATGATTGTTTATAATGAGAGCTAAAAATAATAATAATAAAGCCTTTAAGTTAGTTAATGGAATAGGGAACCCAACAAGGAAGAAGGTCAAGCTTTAAGCCCACAAATTGGCAGGATTTCTTTTAGCCAGCATATGTACCTAGAGGATTCAAGCCAGAGACTTAGATGAAGAAGCCCTTCGTATGCGTATGTGGCCCAACCTTTGATTTAGAATTCAGGAAGTCTATCTGTGCATTCACTGGCCATTTCAGGGGCCGGGCAACAGTCTACTGGGCCAAATTCTGTGGTCCCTTCTGTTCTGATTCTGACTTGTGGCAGATGTGTCCCTAGGATAAAATGTCTTCATGTTCAGTCTCATGACATTAAATGCATCCTTCAAGAGTTCCTTATGAATATAGGAAATAGTCATTATTTAGCCTTTACTAAGTTCGGAACATTTTTTTGAAAAAAAAAAAAAAGATAAAGATATCTGAGCCGTCAAACAGTCGTACACACTTTAACATATCTCTAAGTATGAAGAGGGATATACTATTCTCATATCTTAAGTAGAACATCGACAACATCCTGTAAAATGCGATGCTTCCTCAAAGTACATTTAAGCCCTATTAGGAAGATTGACTTTCTGGCATCAGCCTGAGAGTGAAACTTTGAAAAAAAAATGGTAGAAATGAACTATTTCAAAGGTTTGTGTTAAGTATAGACAGTACAGAAAAAGAGAGGGGAAGGAGGAGGGGGAAGAGAAAAAACAAGTCCTGGGCTTAAAAACCAGCAGTATTTTCATGGCATATGCTATAGTCAAATTTTATTTCTATTTCTTAATGAAAATACCTTTATTATTTTTTCTGATGTTAATACACATTCTTTTTGTCAAAATATAAATATAGAAATGCACAAAATAGAATGTTAACATGCCCCGTAATAGTAGTACCCTCTGACAAAAACATATGTTAACAGCTCGGTATGTAACCTCTTGTTTTGTTTTGTTGTTTTAGCATCTAAAATATATGTGTGTGTAATAGTAGTAGCAGTAGTACTTGTTGTTTTACAAAAATGGAATCATACTATACACTATTCTGAAGGTTACTTTCTTGACTTAGTCATAGATGTTCAGCATGTTTTCATGTTAGAAAATACGGTCCTTTTTCACAGGGAGGGGAACAACACACACTGGGGCCCTTCGGGGTGGGGTGGTGGGAGGGAGAGCATCAGGGAAAATTAGCTAATGCATGCTGGGCTTAATACCTACGTGATGGGATGATAGGCGCAACAAACCACCATAGCACATGTTTACTTATGTAACAAACCTACATGTCCTGCACATGTATCCTGGAACTTAAAATTAAATTAAATTTAAATATATATATACACATATATATACACACACACACACACACATATATATATAGCCCTTTTTAATATAATAGGATCAAGAGACTCCACTCTGTGACACTTCTGTCATTTCTTTAACTAACCCTTGACTCATGGACATTTTAGTAGCTTCATTGTTTAGCTGCAGAATACATCTTTGTGCATGTACTTTCAAACTTCTCTGATTTTTTTCTCCATTGGATAAATTCTTAAAATGTATCATTTACACTGTTATCCTATAATGCTACCTAGTTTGTGTGAAAAGAGAAGCACTCCAATAGTTCATGCAACAAGCAGTAGACCTTCCTCACTATGACCCGTTCTTCCCTATGCCTGGCACATAATACTCTTTTCCTTAAAAAAAAAGTTTTTATTAGCAGTTAACATTCCTATAGAAAACTACACAGATCATAAAGACATATCATAAAGACATAATTTATGTGCTCATTTTGACACACCCATATAAATGGTACCAGGCTCAAAAAAAAAAAAAAAAATTTACTAATGCATGTTGAACATCCCTAATCCAAAAATTGAAAGTCTGAAATGTCCCCAGATCTTAAACTTTTGAGCATTGGCATGATGCCACAGTGCACAGTACCCTTTTCATCAAAAGGCAGCATGGCAGGTTGAGACTGGAAGCCTGCTGTTTGTTGTCGGTGCTGTTGAACAGCTGATACAAGTATTCTTGAGATGCAACTGTACCGCTTAGTCAGTGTTTTTGTTTGCTGTTTGTTTGTTTTGAGATAGAGTCTTGCTCTATCACCCAGGCTGGACAGTGCAGTGGCACGATCTCGGCTCACTGCAACACCCGTCTCCCGGGTTCAAGCAATTCTCCTGTCTCAGCTTCCCGAGTAGCTTGGATCACAGGTGCCTCCCACCACACCTAGCTAATTTTTGTATTTTTAGTAGAGACGGGGTTTCACCACATTGGCCAGTCTGGTCTTGAACTCCTGACTTCAAGTGATCCACCCGCCTCAGCCTCCCAAAGTGCTGGGATTACAGGTGTGAGCCACTGCACCTGGCCTGCTTAGTTACCCTTGAACACATTTTTTTCTGTGTATTAACGATGTCATGTATTTTAGTGTTCAGTATTTATGTGTGAATAAGTGTAAGAAAATAATTGCTATGAGTAGCATATAAATTCAGTCAGGAATTATGGTGACACCAAATAACCACAAATTGTCCCCATGGGTAGCTAAGATAGTGACATTTTTGCTTTCTGATGGTTCAATGCACACAACTTTGTTTCATGCAAAAAAAATATTAAACATATTGTATAAAATTACCTTCAGGCTATGTGTATAAGGTGTATATGAAACATGAATGAATTTTGTGTTTAGACTTGGGTCCCATCCCCAAGATATCTCATGTATATTCAAATATTCCAAAATCCAAAAAAAAATTCAAGATCAGAAACACTACTGGCCCAGAGCATTTTCGATAAGGGATACTCAATCTCTACCCTCTGCCGTTCCCCTCTCCCCTCAAGGCAAACCTGTCGTTCTAACAACTACTCATGGGAAAGTCCTTGGTGAGCTTGGATGCTAGTCTCAGACCTTCAGAAAGACTTCTTGCCAACAAAATGGGTGCAGTTGAATGGAATGAGCTTCCAAGATCCTTCCAAGTCTGTCCAAGTGTCACCTTATTATCCCTGTCAGTTTTGGTCTTACATTTTTCCACTGAACTCCCTGCTTGGCACATATTTTGATTCATATGATAAAAAGCCTCTGGTTTAAAAAAAATTACTTCTTTTTTGTCTGCCTTCCTCTTGTCAGCCACTCAGCTCAGTTCTGAGTACAGAGTGGATCTAGGGTTGGAAAGTGGGTGCTGGACCCTCAATTTGTGGTCTCTGTCACTAGCTGGAGTTCCTACTACATATCCTTTTTCAAAAACAAGTGACATATAAACAATGACCTTCAAACTTCACTTAACTTTTGGGGCCGTCGTTTTCCTGACTGCTAAAGACTTGTAGCTCTCCGATTCTGTGAAAATTGTTTTCTTTTGTTGTTATTGCTGCTTGTGTGGTTTTGGTTTTTGATGGTTTTACTCGTTTTTTGTTTTGTTTTGTTTTGTTTTGTTTTGTTGTTTCTGGTTTTGAGACGGAGTGTCTCTGTTGCCAGGCTGGAGTGCAGTGGTGCGATCTCTGCTCACTACAACCTCCGCCTCCCGGGTTCAAGCAATTCTCTTGTTTTTTAACAGGGGAAAGTTAAGATTGAGAGGAACTACAAGGGAAAACAAAAGAATAAATTAGGTATCTGATACATATTTGCAGTTAGTTGTATGATTAATGAAAAAAGAGAATATTTGCTTCTCTTGTGCTCATCTGTTTTCATTCCTCTTATTATTTTCCTAAGAAGCTGAGGTTTTTGGATTAGTTCCCTGGCACAGTGCTGGTAAGGAGATTGCTGCTCACATCACCATGGCTATGATCTGCGTCGAGTACTACTCGAAGCATAGTCCATGCACCAGCACCCATTTGAATTATTACTTATTCGTCATGAGATACAGAGCTCGTGCCAGAATATAAATCAAATAAGGCACTAGGCATACTTTTTAGTTTAACTATTTCTTTTCTTTCTCTTTCTTCTTTTGTAGCAAGACTTTCCTGATGAAGGAAGCACTGTATTTATTGCAAGTTTCTCATCTCACAGGGACCTGTAACCAACATGTCACTGAGGGAGCCAGATGGCTGCTTTGAGTAGCCCAGATCTCCAAAGTAGTACTTTGTAGTCAAATTGAAAATTTTATAAACATGTAAACATTTTCTTTTTCTGTGCTGATTTGCTATTGAATTTTTCGAGCATTTTTGTTGCATTTTGGTTTGGTTTGGTTTAGCATTGAGGTGGAGTAGCTAACAATCCTATGGTATGTGATATTCCTGAATGTAGTGAATTATAAGCTTCCCCTACAATGATCATGAAGTGGGTATTTTCCTTGACCTTTTTTATTTCCACAGATGAGCACAGTGTCATAGGTCGTGATGATAAAAGACTTGTAATTTTCAAAGGATGGAATTATCATGGAGTTTAATTTAAGGAATTCTTTTTAAAATGCATTCTGGCTCATATTCAGCCAGAGCTTTATCGTCTCACTATGGTAAACTCTCTTGACTTTTATTGTGCCCTTCAGAATACATTTGTTACAATCCTCCAGCTTGTTCACAAGAATGTATTTCAGTATTTCCAGCACACTCCTCCATCCTTTCCTCAATTATCCTGGTGAACAGTTGACCAAATGAAATCTTAGCTTTCTTAGACATTGTTGAAAGATACAATTGGTTTATTTTTTAAAGTATGGCCAGAGTTTGCCCTGGAACCAGAAATTATTAAATTTTATTGCCATAACTGAAGCATTTCTAAAATTTAGAGAGGGTTCATCATCATTATTCTTTACTGTTGATGCTTACCCCCTTTGAGTAATCTTTATGATTTTACACAAGATCATTTATTCATTTGTTAAATAAATATTCTTTTGCTTGTAAAGACAATAAACATGAGCTATCTCTCCAAGAAGCTTCAAGTTTCTTTATTCCCTTATTCTTTCATTCATGCAGCCATCTAACAAATGCTGATTGATCATCTTTATGCCACATTCTGTACTGGTCTGTGGATATAAGATAAGTGAATTGTTATTTCTTTATTCTAGGACTTCCCAGTCTGTTAAAGCAGATAGGTGAATAAATACCATAAGTATAATAAAATGTGAGAAATGCTAGCATAGAAAGGTACAGAAAGTATGCTGAGAATGCAGTGGAGGGAGCCAGAAATTTGCATAGAGAAAGTAGGTAGGGATTTCTATTAGGTGAATAATAAACAGATGAGATGGCTTGAGTACAGACCTGCAGTGAGTAAATTGGATTTGGGTTCAAGTTAGGGAGATGATATGTACACATATAAGGATTAAACATAAGTATTTTTTTAATTGGGGAATTGAAAACAGTATGTTATAGCTGGAACATGAATCTTAGGTACAGTGGTAAAAATGAGACTGGAAAAGTAGCCTGTGGCCAGATCATAAGGGACAGATCATATAACAGAAGTCTTAGATTTCTCACTGTAGCTGGCAACTATACAAATTATAGATGCATTAGACTTATGCACACAATGATAATATTCTATCCCTTCCTGTACATTGTTAAGAAGTATTTGTGCAATGTATGATTGAATGCAGCAAAGAATATCATTTTTCTTTTTCCTCTTTATTTTATTTATTTATTTATTTTTTGAGATGGAGTCTCGCACTGTCACCCAGGCTGCAGTGCAATGGCACGATCTTGGCTCACTGCAACCTCCGCCTCCTGGGTTCAAGTGATTCTCCTGCCTCAGCCTCCCAAGTTGCTAGTTTTTCTTAACCAAAGGCAGTACCACTGACCCTTGTACGATGAGTTGTGTTTTCCACTAGGAGCCATGAGTTAGTCTTAATATCCTTATTGCTGCTCACCGGTTCCCACTGGAAACCATTTGGCCTGTTTAAGTAACAGCTGGTCAGGATTATCCCTATACAGTAGCAGCTCATCATATTCGAGCTTGTTAAGGAATATGTCTTTGGCTCTACCGGTAGCTAAATCTCATGCCCTTAAACCTAACGCTTCTATGAAATTAAAAGCTAACCAAAACAGCCTTTAAAACCTTCTTTCTCACCAGTGCCAAAAGAGAGTTTTAATATATTACATACACAATTCATACAACACCCAGCTATTCATAAGTTGACTTATTTATGCTCAAAATTCTTAGAGACCCATAATAAACTCAGCCATCAAAGTATAGTGAGAGCTTATGTTAGTTAGTAGAAGGAGAATGATGCTACAGTAACAAATAAGCCCCAAATCTCAGTGGCTTAAAACAACAAAAGTTTATTCATGTTGACATAAGTGTCCATGGGGCCAGCAAGGGGTGAAGATACTCACTGTGGTCACTCAAGGATGCAGACTGATAGACATTGGCAGGTACTTACACCATTATACAATCACTGCAGCAGAGGGAAGGGGTGTGGCAAATCTCACACTAGATCTTACGTTTTCTATCCAGAAGGGACATGTCACCTTTCATACATTTCATTGGTCAAAACAAGTCATACAGTCACCCTAAATTGAGAGGGAGTGGGAACATGCTATCCTACGACAGCCCTACAAGAAGGGACATCAGAAACATTTCATGAACAACATTAGTGACTACAAGTCTCAAATACATTCCTCCTCAACACACAGCCTTCCCAGAGAGAAGGAATGGAATGAACATACAATTTAGAGACGGAGAGGTGTAGACTTGAATTCCAGCCCTGCCTCTAAGTGGTTGGGTGAGCTCGGACAAGCCTTTAAATTCTCTGAGCTTGTGGGGCACAGTGGCTTACGCCTGTAATCCCAGCACTTTGGGAGGTGGAGGCAGGCATATTTCCTGAGTTCAGGAGTTTGAGACCACCCTGGGCAACATGGTGAAACCCCGTCTCTACTAAAATACAAAAATTAGCCAGACATGGTGGTGGGTACCTCTACTCCCAGCTACTGGGGAGACTGAGGCACGAGAATCGCTTGAACCCAGGAAGCAGACGTTGCACTGAGCTGAGATTGTGCCCCTGCACTCCAGCCTGGGCAACAGAGCAAGACTCTGTCAAAAAAAAAAAATTCTCTTGAGTTTTAATTTTCTCATTTGGCAAAAAAGATGGTGGGACATAATACTAACTGACTTAATGTATTGTGGTGATTAAATAAAATACACATACATATACAGACACACATCCAAAATGGTACATGCTTTTATTTGATAAATACTAGCAGCCATCATTTATGTTGCCCCTGTTCTTGTTTCTCAAACTGATTTGTCTGCACATTCTTTCTCCTCCACAAGCATCCTGGGTTTGCCTTCCTCTGCCAGTCATGCTCTGAAGACAGACTGCTACTCCTCAATGACTTGAGGATGCCCTCATCACCTCTTTCCTCTCTCTTGTACCTCCCATCACTCTTCTGCCATAATGTGTCCCTGCATCCCAGCCCACACCATTGAAACAAAAATGAACTAATACCGGATGAAAGAATAGTGAATAATGGGTGAAAGTGTAGGCTATTTCTACAAGTGAATTTACAATGCAGAGCTCACAACCTCTAAAAGTAAGTTAAAGAGCTCAGCCTTAACAAAGAACAGTCAAAGTCAGTTAAATCTTGTATTAAAGATTATCCATAATTTCCTTCAGTAAAACCATATTTATTTATATTTTTAAAAGAATGTGTAACTATTTTCTATAGGTCACTACTTTGGCAGTCTGTTTTCCACAAATAATTCCTCATTATTTTTCAGTTTCACCTTCTTACATTTTCAAGTTGAAATACGCTCTGGGAGAATTGGAGCCTACACTTGTCTATTGCTTCCATATTGTCTTTGATAGACTCTGGTCTTGAATCGTTATCTAAAATGACAACAGGCTGCTGAGGACTTGATTTCCACCCACACTTGATAGTCTGCCATATCATTTTGTTCTATGTTATGAGGAACATGTAGACATTTTCTTTGTTAACCAGACTTTTGAGTTCGCTGTGCTGCCTGTGAGAGAGAGAGCATTGGCAGTCTCGGCCGCTGTGTTCACATTGAGGATTAGCAGGACCACAGGAAACTCATATGAAGGTGCTTTCCTAATGAAGGACACAACGTCCTCTTTCTGTTTTCTCCCTTCCTAGGTGTCCTTGGAAATCTGGGTAGATGAGTAATTTTGCAGCCATGAGAGAGCACTTAGTCTCCTTGTATAGATCATGTTTTATGTAACCTCTGTCTGATATCAGACTCATCGGGTACTGACCATTTCAAGTCCCTACCTGTATCCTTAGTCATATGATTGGTGATGACTGGGGAAAAGCACTATTCATATCAATGTTTCCTATTTTTTTTTAATTGCAGCTGTATTTTGCCATGACTAGCTTCAATTTCTGAACTGTTCATTGGCCCCTATGACAAAAGAATCTGCCCTGGACTGTAAGTGAGTTCATGGGGTCAAAAGTTAAGACTCTTGCTACACTAGAGAACTCACCCAAAGCAAGGTAATTAAGGAGGTGGTTGCTAGTTATAAGAGTTGTAAAGAGTTTGAGGTTTTTTTATCTGTGGAACTTGCTATTTGCAGCCTCTTTGACTTAGCTGCCCAAGTAAAGTCTCTCCTTCTGTTTAGTTTATCTGCTGCTTCTGTTTCCTGAAGTCCCTACTTTACTTTGAACCTGGACCACATTGGCTCTTGTGGGTTCTCCCTGATCTTCTCACAGATCACCTACTTATTGGTCCTCATTAGAAAACTGCTAGTCCCAAGCTTTGACTGGGTGTTTAAACTGCAGGAGAGATATCCTTGGCTGCCTCTGAAGATGACTGATGATGTAAGATGCACATAACAGGATTACTTGCTCCTGGAGGCCCAGATGAGATTCAGTCCAGTGGGTGGTGGCAGGAGTAGAGTTGTGAATAAGGCTTACTAGTGAGTCATCATTCCTGGTCTTCAGGCAGCCTCTTCCACCACCATAGGCACAGTTCCCTGGTCGTATTCAACTTCCTCTAGTTCATCCTCTGATGCTTCACTGCAAGTGTTTGTGGCTTACTGGGCATCATGAGCTGATGGTAGCAGCAAGTAGTTGAGCTTTTCTGATGCCCACGGAAGAATCTGGCTTCTATCATTGTATTTCCTTAGAAGCATCTAACATTTTGGCTGACTTACTGCATATTTTTCCAAGCATATTTTCTTGAGTTCCTTGGAATAAATTATTTTCTTCCTCAACTTGTATGTTGAAAATTTCTAAAACTGTTGAATAGTTGCAAGAATAACAATAAATACCTATATATCTGTCAATTTTTTTTTTTTTTTTTTTTTTTTTTTTTTTTTTTTTTGAGACGGAGTCTCGCTCTGCCGCCCAGGCTGGAGTGCAGTGGCCGGATCTCTGCTCACTGCAAGCTCCGCCTCCCGGGTTCACGCCATTCTCCTGCCTCAGCCTTCCAAGTAGCTGGGACTACAGGCGCCCGCCACCGCGCCCGGCTAGTTTTTTGTATTTTTTAGTAGAGACGGGGTTTCACCATGTTAGCCAGGATGGTCTCGATCTCCTGACCTCGTGATCCGCCCATCTCGGCCTCCCAAAGTGCTGGGATTACAGGCTTGAGCCACCGCGCCCGGCCAACTATATCTGTCAATTAACCAGTTGTTAACATTTTGACACATTTGTTTTATGTATGTATGTATGTATGTATGTATGTGTGTGTGTGTGTGTGTGTGTGTGTGTGTGTGTGTGTAATTTTTTTGCTATTTTGGCCTAACCACTTGAGGGTTAGTTGCTGATAATATGAAGCTTTATGGCTAGACACTTTAATATGCATTTCCTAAGAGCAAGAACATTCTCCTATATTACAACTAGGAAATTTAATATTGGTATAATTATCTAATGTACAGTCTATATTCAAATTTCCCCAGTGGTCCTAATAATGTGCTTTATAACAAAGCTGGTCTTTTTTAATTGATCCAAGATCCACCAAGGATCTTACGTTGAGGATCCTTGTAAGGGAAGAAATCTTGAAGTCTGAATCCTACTTTTTTTCTGAGTATTCAGCTGACTACAAAACAATATAATATGGCCAAAACTGGATGTATCCAAAACTTAGCCTGCCTAAGCTGCCAATTAATAGGCATTATTCTTTTTAAATAGCCATTTTACTGTTGAAAGCATTATCACACTTTGACTGCCAGCCATAGAGGACTGGAAGAATGAGATAATTTATTTGGCAAAATTCATATGTACATGTTATGCCAAGCACTTGGCTAATATCTGGATGAGATGGGCAATTTACAGACTATGTAATCAACTAGGGTTCTATCTGTAGTTGTGTTATGAGAAACAATGGTTCATTAATTCAAGGAAATGTTATGCCTTGATTAAAGATGTCATTAAGTGAAAGACTCTGTTAGCTTGAATTCCTACTGAGAAATGCAAGACACATAACATTTATGCATATTTGTGATGTTCTAATCCATTTTTAGGGAATAGGATATTATTTAAAGCACCCTAGTTTAAACAAATACATGACTACCGTTGTCAATAGAGATAGATATAAATAGTGACCTGTGTAATTATTTTGCTAATGCTGAATTTTTTTTTCAGACAAGTGGATCCAAAATCTACCAATGATCTTGCATTACATTAAAGGGAAAATACCTCCTTAATGGGGAGTCTTTACTTTTTTTTTTTCAAATTGTGCCTATACCTGTGATCTTATGGATAGATAATGGTTGTTATTCCTTGTTGTATTCTTATGTGCAAAAATAGAGAACTTGATACATTGGTTAGTTTACATTGCTCTCTTTCTATGCATCAAGCCTCAACTATCAAGATATTTTAAGTGGCAAAGAAGTTTGGGGTCTATGTTATAGAGTGAATAAAATATTTACTGCACATCCATTCTTATAAATTAAAAATACACACACACAACAACAACAACAATAAGACATTTACAGGAACAGAGACCAACAAAAAGGTTCTCATTAAACTCGTTAGCCTGGATGCCTATGAGAGATGGAATTTCAAGTTCTTCCCTGCTCTCTTAGGACAGTTTTAGAGGCGCACAAAGGCCCCTGAGGTCTGAGGATACCTAGTAGTTTACATACAAAGGATTAAAAAATAAAAAAGCTCTGACTGACTGATTCCCAGGGATTTATGACTCACAAATTTATTTCACAAGCGCAAAATCTTTCCAAATTTCACTCTCTATAGGGAGACTGTTATGAACATTTTCTGATTGGACAAAAAATATATATTGGATACAAATTATTTTGCTATAGAAACAAAATGAGACACAAAAGAAAAGGAACAAGCACCATTCCATTGTCCTAGCACAGCATGGTTTTATGAGAATTCTATTTTATTTCACGTATTTTTTTTTTAGACAGGGTCTCTGTCACCCTGGCTGAAATGCAGTGGCACAATCATGGGTCACTGTAGCCTTGACCTCCCAGGCTCAAGCAATGCTCCTGCCTCAGCCTCCAAGTAACTGGGACTACAGGCACATGCCATCATGCCTGCATAATTTTTGTATTTTTTGTAGAGATAGGTTTTCTACATGTTGCCCAGGCTGGTCTTGAACTCCCGGGCTCAAGCGATCCTCCTGCCTCAGCCTCCCAAAGTGCTGGGATTACAGGCATAAGTCACCATGCCCAGCCCAAGAATTTTTTGAAACGTTTTGCTAAGAATAAGCAAGACTTTTTACTTTACCAATGCCATGATTTAACCAATTTTAGCTGCTCCGAGATTAAAAGATGTTTTTCTTAATATACTTCTAAAATATTGGAAATGATCAGAGCAGGGTGGAGGAAGAATTGATCCCAAAAGCTCTCATTTAAAATGCTGTAACATCTTGAAAAGTCAATCTTGCTTTTACCTTCTTTCTTCCCATTGATTCATTATGATCTTGCTTATGATCTTCAAGTCATTATTTCTCTGGCTGTTGGCTTTTTCTGTCAATCAAGTGTACAGCCAACGACCCTTTCTCCCGCTCTCTAAAAGTGGCTTTCATCATTCTGCTACTTCTTAACCAGTTCGTGTTTTCTTCAGCCTTCAGGTTACTCCTTTTCTTGTTTTGATTTAGGCCAATTACGTTAGCCAAGATGGGTCCAGTCTCCCTGAAGTGTGGGAAGTCTACTCCTTGGTCTTTTGTAAACACCATAAAATAATCATGAAAATGCTATGCCTGGACCTGGTTTTGTACTTGACCGTTTTGTCTAGAAAATTACCCATTTAGCTATATGTTTTATTCTAAGACAGTATATTTTTAAATAATTATTCTTGCTAAGGGAGTGATTTGGATACAAAATCCTCCCATGGATATAAACATACTAAAAAATGTATTAAGAATAATAGTTAACATCCGGGCATGGTGGCTCACGCCTGTAATCCCAGCAGTTTGGGAGGCTGAGATGGCAGATCATCTGAGGTCAGGAGTTCGAGACCAGCCTGGCCAACATGGTGAAACCCTGTCTCTACTAAAAATACAAAAATTAGCCAGGCATGGTGGCAGATGCCTGTCATCCCAGCTACTAGGGAGGCTGAGGCAGGAGCATCGCTTAAACCCGGGAGGTAGAGGTTGCAGTGAGCCGAGATAGTGCCACTGTACTCCAGCCTGGGAGACAGTGTGAGACTGTCTCAAAAAAAAAAAAAAAAAAAAAGAATAATAGTTTGATTTCCCCCAGAAAAACAAAGCTAAATAAATGCAAGGGACTTATACCTATAATTACTTTTGAGACTGTTTGAGGTAGATGATCAAAACAGTTAAGTTCATATCGTTTTTTGAAAGATTCTCCTGGGTTTTTTTGGTTTTTGTTTTTAGCTTCCCTCAATCAGCTGTGTTTTACATATCAAGAAAGATATATTGTGAATATTCTGAGAATTATACCTTATGTAGATAACTAATTTTTAAAGAATTAGTGCAAAATAAGTTCTCTAAAGTAAAAATATTCTGAGTATAATTATATTTATTTTTATTTTTGCTAAGGAAATAGTTTACAAAGCCTAAAAGTAATCCAGGTAGACAAAAACCATCACTAAGGGAGAGATGGAGGAGACTGGACTGAACCCAAAGCAACCTAATGACCTGCCCTGGAATTGATTCTTAAAATAAATCACTGATACCAAGCTGTTCGTTTGTCATTGCTATAATTTTTATCCACCAAAGTACTATGAAAAAATTCTGAGTGTATTTTCTGATCATTCATTTAAGCTGTAGATTTAAAAGACTGTTCATTTTTATCTTTTGTCTCACATCATCCAGTCCAGATCCATGAATTCCAATGGACGATTCAGAATCTCCATCTCCCCACCTTTCTTTGCATAACATGCCCCTCTAATTCAATGTTCTCAATGTATGATAGCAGATAGATGCAGTGTATTTCCTTAACTTGACTTTGGTTTTTATCATGCCAATTGAAGGACTCATAATGAAAGTTCACACAAAACTCTACTCTCCCAAAGCACTGTACTGATTAAGTAAAGGCGGTTCTCAAATAGGCAACTCTATGGATGGCTGAGTCAGCTTTGAGTAAGGGTAGCACAAGGCCCGGGGGTAAATGTTTGCCTTTGAATGCAAGTGAAGATTTACATTTAGAGAAGGGTGGGGGGAAGCGTGTATTGTCAGCAGTAATCTTCTCTCAGCTAGTATGACCTAAAAGGCCACTAAGCAGAGAGGAAGCATTAAGAGAGAAGATAATCATGCAAAGGGTAAAGGAATGGCTGCAAGGTCTTATATAAAACATACATTTTCTAAATAGAATGAAAAACAGCTTTGCTCAGATGTGATAAGTTCCTTTCTGGATTCTGGAAATATTCGTTTTTAGGTGTTCTACAGAGGGAAAGATCTAACACATCATCTAAAACCATTAATTCCATTCGACTATCAAATCTTCCTTTTGTGTACTGGAAAAACCATTTCATTATGTTGTGTTAATACTTTATGGCCACTTTCCTCATGGTTGAGAGGATCACCTTATGGAGTATGACAGCAGAACCTGATAATGATGGAACATTGATGTGGCATCCAACAGCCAGGCCACTCTTTAAATATAAAGTCTGCAAGGGAACAAAGCAGCTTGTCCCAGATTTCCACAACAACAACAAAACCTTTCAAATAGTCATTATTCATGTAGAAATGTATTTGAATAAAGGCCATGAAATTTAAAATTGCTGTGCCATATTTGAGGCTGGCTGGTAGCCTGAGTTTTACAAACTATCGTGTCATGGAAGTCAAGGACGTGGTGCAGGCTGTGCCCACACGCTGACTGCCATGGCTCCTGCAATGCTTATGTAAGAGCACTCACTCAGAGATGAGAGCTGGTCAACTCTTCTTCGTTTATGGAGAATGAAGGTACGTGCTAGAGAGTACATTTTTCTTCTTCCCAAACATTATTGTCCTCATAATCCTTCTGTGGGAAGGAAAGCTTCCATTCTTTAGAACAGGTCCCAGGGCTGTGGTGCTAAATGACGCAGAACCAGAGACCCCAGGTCTGCGCTGTCTATGTTGTCTCTCCGTTTCCCCACCCCACTGGGCATACGGTGAGAGACTGCACATCCCGCCTTCCTCACTTCACTAGGAGGCTGCTTTTTTGTAGATTTCTTCCCAGCCCAGGCTTTTATTCCAAGAGACAAAGGGAAAGTTGGCTGACCATGAGCTAAAACATTTCCACAGGTCTTCATTTATAATGTTGTGATCCAGCTGTCTCATTTTCCTTTCTCAAAAATCACCTTCCGAGTACAGTGATTCTGAGGAGGAAAAAAAAGCAGCAAAATCCCCACGTGGCTTTAGGTGTCACCTGAAATGAGAGTCTGCGGGCGCTGCCCCGAGACAGGTCAAGGCTATGCATTTAAGATGAAGTCTCTTTCTTCTTTTCCTCAAACCTTATCTGTTTGGGAGCAACAGCCCAAGAAGCATCATCTTGAAACACACTCATTTGATTTCATTTCCGCAGTGCCACCTCCAGCCTCATTCCACACTGCCACAATGCCTAAACACATACAGGCTGGGTCACCCTGAGCATTAGACAGCTACTGGTAAATAAACCCAGAGAGAAAGAAGATACTCCAGTTTTTAAAACTTCAATAAGGAAATGAGAATTAACTTTCTAACAGTGCACATACTCTGTTGTTTCAGAGTAGATGTAATAGTGAAATGAAATTTGTGTAGCTGTGATTTTAAATTAAGAAGCACCCTGGAAATGGTACTAAAGCTACAATATTTAGGCGGAATACTTAAGGAAGAAGGTATTTAGTTGTGAAATGTCAACTAAGGACACAAGGTTTCATTTCCTTGTTTTCTCCTATTCTTCCAAGGCCACTTAAAAGATCACATGCTTTGACCAAACCTTCTGAGCCTCATTTCCTATAAACTCTCCTGTCAACAGTTGAGGCTCGTGGTGGGGTTTTGGTCTGAAAGAAGGCAATCTTCAGGAAGTGAAAACCTACTCTTAGAATATTTACCCTGTAAAATGATATTAACAAGAGGTCTGGTAGCCGGCTGTGAGATTTACCCACTGAATTGCTGATATCAGAGTGACACTGGCTGTGCCTCCAGCCCCACTCCTAGAAAGTGATCCAGACTGGGGTAGCAGAGAAGGTAGCTTTAGAAAAATCAGCCAACTTCAGCTGAATCTTTGACCTGCACCTGTCAAAACTGTAGGACTAAGAGAGACCTTAAAAGTTCCTCTAGACTTTCTAGAAGGAACTACCTATCTACTGGTACTTTACTTGGGATGGCCTTTTATGATTTTCTAAGCAAGATTATGGAAAACGTTATCACATCTTAACTCAAGACCTCCTGGAGAAGTAGGAAAGGTAGGCATCACTGTTGTGCAAATGAGAAAAATGAAAGATCAGGACTAAACTGTGGGCTTGCCCAAGTAAGTGGCAGATAGGAACTCATTATCCAAAGCATAATTTGTCTCTTCCTACCACAGTTGAGAAAACCAAGGACACAGTTCAGGCTTGGATTCTAGTCAGTTTTCTGTCACTGTCTAGCTATGTACCCTGAGTAAATTGCCATGTCTTTGCATGTCAGTTTTCTCATCTGCAAAATGGGAATAATTCCTGCTTTCCCTGCCCTGCAAAGCAGTCATGAGGAACACACAAGATGATAGTCTTTGCCTTATCTGCCCATGCTGAAAAGAAATTATGTTTACATTTGATCCTTCCTACCAAAAGCCCTTGCTTGTCTTCTAATTACACATGTGACTTTTGTCAAATCAATTAGCTTCTTTATTTCTCTGTTTCCTCTGCTACACTTAGGAGGTTGTACTTGAACATTTTAAATAGTTTTTCCCTTCCAATCCGTGAGGCTTCTGTCCTAGTTTTCTTTTCTATGCTACCTCTGCGACTCTTTGCTATATTCCCCAAAGATGAACGGCTGGAACATTTATGTGCTGTAAAAAGCTAGGTATTGCCAAAACAGTGTAACACATTTGCAGTCCCACTGCGATTCTTCTTCTTCTTCTTTTTTTTTTTTTTTCTTGAGGATGGTCAGAAACCTGTAGCAGCCTAATGGAATTAAAATCACCAGGCAATGCAAAATGAGGAGTAGGAGTCAAATTATTTTAGAAACTACTAAGACACCATCCCTAGCCTACTCAAGAACTCACTAGGACTCATTAGACTGCGCGTCACCCAACAGGGACAGCCCTCTCTGAAGTGTCCCCACCTTAACAAGGATCATTAGTGCTGTTCAGCTCCAGCCACAGTGGCAAATGTCAACCCCTCCAAGAATCAGCTGCTTAATTAGATTTGGAGAACAGAAGGAAAAGGCAAGTTCTCCAGATAAAATGCAGGGCAGAGTTTAGGAAGAGAAAGCTAGAGGCAGAGTGAATGTTTTCCTGTTCGTTTTGCACCACAATGGAAGCAAGATTTAGAAATGCACAACAAAATTATCTAGAGCCATGCAGAGCTAGGAAGAGCATCTTTTCTGGACTAGAAGAAAGATTTATCTATCAGGAGGGATCCTCTTGTCTCACAGCCTGAACACAGTGAAGAGATTTTCTTTGCACCTGGCTAAGAAATGGTCCCCCCTCCACACCCCTTAAAACACAATACCCTACACCCACCCATCCACCAGTCCCATTATCTCCCACCACACACTAAACTCATTTTTTCCTCCATTGCTTTACAGTTCAGCATACTTCCATGTCTATCATGTTGGTCCATGCATAACACCATGAGAAGATGAAGCAGGTGTTGGACTATTTTACAGATAAGAAAAGTGATGCTCAGAAAACGTAGGTAATTTGCCCAGTTTCCCAAATATAATGGAGAACTCGGGCCTCAAACCTAAGTCTCTTGACAGCCAACCTGATACTCTCTCTACCATTCAGAGAGAATCTAACCTTTGTTCTTCTAAATGAATCTAGAGTTTTTAAATTAAATGCCTAAAGTATGTGAAACAAAGTACCTAGGTACATTTAAGGAAAAGAGTTACATAGAAATGGCACCTGAGGCCAGGCGCGGTGGCTCATGCTTGTAATCCCAGCACTTTGGGAGGCCGAGGTGGGCGGATCACGAGGTCAGGAGTTTGAGACCAGCCTGGCCAATGTGTTGAAACCCCGTCTCTACTAAAATAGAAAAATTAGGTGGGCATGGCGGCAGGCGCCTGTACTCCCAGCTACTCGGGAGGCTGAGGCAGAATTGCTTGAACCCAGGAGGTGGGGTTGCAATGAGCCAATTTCGTGCCACTGCACTCTAGCCTGGGCGACAGAGCAAGACTCCGTCTTAAAAAAAAAAAAAAAAAGAAACGGCACCTGATTTCAAGGAGATAGAATTCTCATAAACAAATCAGAATCTTATGAACATTCGATCAAAAGCAAGCTCACATGTGCAGTGATTTTCCAAAGTGTGCTAGAGGGATTTACTGGTCAGGAATTATGCTAATGAGCTCGCGAATGTATGGAATTAATTTTCTGGGGGAGGGAGGTTTGGAACTAACTTTCTGTGTTCTCATCTCAGAGTATATACTTGGAGGATCTATTGAAATCACAGCAGATGGAGCACATCATAAATGTATTTTCCCTTTTATTTTATCTTCAGCTCCTTAGAGAAACACAGCACCTAGGGTACTGTAGACAGAAAATAAAAGTTCATTTTTATATCATCATTTGTAATACAAAGACATAAATATGACTGATTCCTAGGGGAGTTATTTCATCTTGTTTCCTCCCTGGTGAGTTTTCTAATTAATCCTTACTGAAATAAAAACTAAAAATGAAATTTAAATGTGATTTTTCTGAAGAATGCACTGAGTTGCTTTTTTTTTTTTTTCCAGTCTCAATGCACACCTGATCCCCTGCTGCCTTTGAGAAATAAGAAGTTTTGTTGTGCTGATTTAACAGCCTGTGAACTCTGCGAACACGATCGTGAAAAAATGCCAATCTGTCCTGTGTAAGCCCTGTGTGAAGTTTTGACTGTAATCTACCAGATCACTGCTTCACCCTCCATAAAGATGTCTGAACCTGATGCTTCCTCGGGATTTTCGGGAAGTGTGGAGAATGGAACTTTTCTTGAGCTGTTTCCCACATCCCTGTCCACGTCAGTGGACCCAGCCTCAGGCCACCTGTCAAACGTCTACATCTATGTGTCCATATTCCTCAGCCTTTTAGCGTTTCTGCTTCTGCTTTTAATCATTGCCCTCCAGAGGCTCAAAAATATCATCTCCTCCAGTTCCTCCTACCCAGAGTATCCAAGCGACGCTGGAAGTTCTTTCACCAATTTGGAAGTCTGCAGCATCTCCTCACAGAGGTCCACTTTTTCAAACCTTTCATCCTGAGGAAAATGGAGGAGTCCTGGAGTGTGGCAGTAGTTTTGACGTCCCCTTACGGAAGTGTCGCGTGAAGCGCTGTCTCATGAAAGAAATGACCCTTTTGGCGTAGACCTGCTTCTCCTTCTCCTTTTTCTCTGATTTCTTTCCTGTTCATGATGCTTTTCATTTGGGGATGGAGACGCCAATGTTGGTGGAAATGTGTGCAAACCCCAAGGTGCGGAGTTTCACACAAATGGCTTGATGAACCTAGACTGGGCTTCTTCGGGTAGGTCAGTTCATTCCACTTTGTTGGGCGTTGTAGACTCATCTGAGGTGGCCTCTCTGTGGATGATGGACATGGACTCTTGCACTTCATTTCTTTTACAAAACCGTGAAGTCAACTGAGCCTGCAGAAACTGGCAAAATCAAGTCTGACCTACGTAGAAGTTATTTTCCATATTTAAAAGATAAAGTGGAGACACCAAATTTAAAAAGGAAGAGAGTCAATTTAGATTTAATGTGTAACATTTCTAAAACTAAGGGTAAATATATGCTAAATATTTTCTTTAACTTCACTTTAACAAGTGAAAATCACACTTATTGATGAATGTAAGTCATTTGGAAAAGTTTTGGAAGAGTTTACATTTTAATAGCAAGACAAACATGTATTATGATGGAGCTTGTAATGTATTTCTGCCTCCTGGAGTTTTATTTTGTTTTTCTGCTAATGTTTTAGTCATACTGCCCCAAAGTTGTGGCATTTTTGTGATTAATTGCTGTTACTAGTACTAAGAGAAGCACCAGAAGGGATGCCAAGAAGTTTTTATATGAATAATTTCTATCAGTGAGAATTAAGCATATGGAAAATATTCATTTAGTTGTATTTTATACAGTAATAACTCTTAGCTGTCGTGTAAGTTCCTTTATTCAATTTCATAGTCTTTATAATTTTAGTGCAGAATTATATTAAGCCTCCAAGATGTCTGATATTTGTTCACTCACATTAGGTTGCTGCAAAACTTAGAAACGAAATTGAAAATATATGTGTTATTATATACTCCACGAATGTCGCGTCTCTGATAATTAGTTGTTGTATGTTAACATAATACTCTACATCAGGATTTCAGGATGTGAGTTTGTATTAAAAACTGTAGGCACTCAAGTTGTGTAGCAGCTGGGAGCTTTAGGGATCCTAGGAGCTGCCGTGCTGCAGGCAGCAGAGTATGTCTGAACTCGGCGGGCGGGCGGCAGGGGCTGTCTGTGAAATGAGGCACACATGTGCACTCCGACATGGAATGTGGAGGAACTCAAGCTGCCCCTGAAAACAAAACAATCAAACTGCAGCTCCTTAAGAGTAAGAATTTTAATTTAATTTTGAAAATAAATGGCCCACAGGGTAAACACTGAACTTACTCAACCTACAGGAGGCCACTGCATCAACACGCCACGGTCTTCCCATGGCAACCGAATCATTCCTTGTTCAAAACATTTAATCATCTTAAGCAGTGGGGCTTCAACACACGCTTTGGTTGAATTGTGCAGTCAGCACTCTCCAGGGACTAGAATGGGGGAAAGAATCCACTATTTGCACAGGGTTTATCTTTATCATTCTAAAATGCTGAGCGAGTGGCGATCTGGGAATGAAAATCGGAAGGCTGCTGCTTCTTTCAATGCATAAGCCTCACTGAAATCAGACCACATTTAACTATTTATATATCAAAAACATCCCCGACCACCATAAGACCAGTACAGAGTTGCTGCCCTAAAATGTATAATTAGTGAAAAATTTACCTCTGCTTCCATTTAAATCATGGCAGTGGGTTGGGTGTCATTATGTAGTATAAAAACTGGACTAGATAAACTGCTATTTTAGAGCATTATTAGCATTCTCTGAATATATATGTGTGTATATATATATATTCATATATATGCTCATATACTCCCAATTAAAAGTCATATGAAAGCCACACAGGATTAACAGAGGCATCTATATTATCACTTTTGCTCTTTGACTAATCTTATGCTGTTTTGGTTATAGAGAGAAAAAAGGACATGGGTGAAGTGATTTTTTTTTTTTAAATAAAAGGACAAATTTGCCACACAACAGAACAATCTGAGTATGATCTGTCCTCGGGGTATCTTTATATCCTTTCCTTGTGAAATAGATATAAAGACTTCTGACAGCAAAACTACTTTAAAAATCAAATCAAATCAAATCTACAAGCACGCTCCCATTCCTCCCCTGCTGCAATGGTTCTTGCTCTCACTGTTTAGTAGAGAAATTAAGAGCCACATTCAAAGATGGAAAACAAGATTTGTCATTAGAAGCTTGCCAAGGTAACAGATTGTACAACTTGAGATGAATTCATGTTGTTTAAGAAGTTCAGAAAGGTTGGAAGATGGGTTTATAAATAAAGAAGTGGAGTCCATTGAAAGCCTGTTTCTTTGATTTTTTTCCAGTGAGGTGATTTATAATCTCTTCTAGAGAAGAAGCTTTTCCTAGGAATTTTAAGCATACACCACACACACAGAGAGATGTATAGAGAGACATATATTTACATATAAGTATATCACTCCTTTTCTGTACGTTCTCTCTGAAGCAGGGTCAGTAATGTGTGACCCAAATGTCAGCCTCTCCCCAGCCCCGCAAGGGTCACCTCCTTCTGGGACAGTGAGTCCCACATTTCCCAGATGAAAAGAATGATCTGGGTGCTCTGACAATAGAGAGGATCCCACGCCACACCCCAGAACTTCAGGAGTGGAGCCCGGGGTATTTCTGAATATTTTTAACAGGGACTTCAGGTGGTGTTGACGATCAGTGGGGAAACTGGCAGAGGAAGGATCACATATACTGTGCTTATGTATTTGCGAGGACAGGGGTCTTACCTCTCAGCCACTGCCCTTATAACTGCAGTTGCTCCAAGCTGAGCATCCCCCGCACAGCTCAAAACCCTCTCTGAAAGAGAGGACCTACTTTCCTGCTCGAGTCTGAATCCAGCCACTCTCCTCCTCAATGGAAAGCTGCTGCTGTTGTAATAAACTTGGTGGAAGAGGGAGTGCAAAAAGTCACATCTCTTTCTTGTCCCATCTCTTAATTCCCCACAAGATGATATGCATATAATAGACAAGGTTAGAGGACCGGGGGTAGCTGACAGGATTTATAAGATGAGAGAAAATATTTTACATTGAGTACTAAGTAAGACTATTCCCACAGTCCAAAGGAAAACAAGAACATAACTAGGAAAACGTTATCTAGGAGAAGCACCAGTTTCTAAACTTGCTCCCCTGTCTTGAAGTATGCCTCCCATCCCTCTGAGAGACGCTGCCACTTCAATCTAATGCCAAGTCCCACTCTCCCACTCTCTGTTAGAAAGTCCCCTGGGATACGTTCCTATCAGTCCAACACTCTGGACCTAAGACTTCAGAGAGCCTGAGTTATTCAAGAGAGAATACTCCCAGGCTGTGTGTGGATGGGTGTGGTATGGATGGAGTCCGGGAGGGAGGTCTGTAGCAGAGGAGTTCGTGGTAGACTCTGGATCTCCCAGAACCAGCTCTCTGCAGTATCTCTCTATCAGTGAGAGGACAACTGTGCTTCTCTTGGTTCCTGGTTATCCAGCCAGTCCAAGCATGCATCTGTGTGCACGAACACACATACACATACACACAGAAACTCACAGACACATGCTCTTCACCCACACATACACCATCCAGGAACAAACAATAATCCTGTGTTCAAAGACAGTACTTCAGTTTTCAAAGTCCTCTTACTTCGATTTCACTCTGCCTTCAGTGATGAGCCAAGAACAGTAATTCCCTCTCACTCATCCTTCTCCTTCAAAACCATGCCTAAACATCCACCACTTTGTAAGAAACATTTCCTACTAATACTGCTTTTCATAGCAACAGAGCCCATGGGCCCCTGCAGTCACTTCTGACTGTGCAGAGACCTCATCAAACCATTGCAAGCATAGCTTTTCTTTATGTTGGATTGGGTCCACTCTGGGTTAAGGTGTTTGTCACCCTGGACACTGTAATAAGACATTATTATCAATGGGAATTTATTAAATAAATGAATACAAGTGGTGTTTGGTTTTCTGTTCCTGTGTTAGTTTACTGAGGATAATGGCTTCCAGCTCCACCCACGTCCTGGCAAAGGACATGATCTTGTTCCTTTTTATACCTGCATAGTATTCCATGGTGTATATGTACCACATTTTCTTTACCCAGTCTATTATTAATTGGCATTTGGGTTTATTCCTTACCTATGTAACAAACCTGCCCATCCTGCACATGTACCTCAGAACTTAAAATAAGAATTAAAATTAAAATAATAAAATAAAATAAATGAATACATCCTTTGGCACTAGATAACACAGACAGATATGGTTCCTGCCCTCATGGAGCTTATAATCTAGTAAGGAAGATACAAAAACAAATGAGCAAACAATATGTACAACTGCAATTGCAATTAGCACTATGAAGAGAATAAAATTGTGAAATAATAAACAACAAGGGAAACTCACCAGACATGGGTAGTCAGAGAGGGCCTTCCTGATAAGATCATAGTATTTGAAGGGTGTTGAGGAGAGTCTTCTCCACAAAGGGATAGCGTCTACAAAGGCCCTGTGGCAGGGAAAGGCTAGGCTTGTGAACAGAAAAGTCAGAGTGCTGGGATGCAGAGCATGAGGCTGGAGAGGTGGGCAGGATAGGCTACGTAGGAACTGGTAGGTTAAAGTAATAACTTGGATTTTATTCAGAGGGTGACAAGAATCCATTGAAGGATTTTAAACAGGTAAGTTATATAATTGAATTTTTGTTTCAGAAAGATGACTGTAGATGCTTTGTAGAAAATAAACCAGAGATGGACAAAAAGTCCTATTCAGATCCACCCTGGGTGGGGTATGGGAGTGGGTGGAGAGTTGTTCTCCCAGCTACAAATATCTGCTCATCTTCTAGCCATGGAAACGGCCTGAGCTGAGAATGACTGTTGCCACACACCCCCCTCCCTACGCCTCCCGCTTCTACCACGCGCTCACCTCCCTCTCTCCCTCTCCTGGTCTCTCTGTCTCTGTCTGTCTCTCTCTCTCTCATACACACAGACACACACACACACACACACACACACACACACACACACACACACACAGACACACATACACACCTTCTCAGATTCTTCTCTCCTCACCTAATGTGTCCCCATTTGGCCCTCATTAAAGTATTTCAATCATGTTTCAGTCCATTTAACTATTACTCCAGTACTTTTAACATGATGTGTGACTAATATTGTAATGAAACTCTAATACTGCAGCAAAGTTGCAGCATTTAAAATTGTTGCTCCTTTTAAAATTCCATTCTCAAAACAGCTATTATTGTTGATGCACTATATAGCTCATTCCTATGATTCCAGGCTCTTGTGGAGAGTTGATATTTTTGGGTGGTTTCTCCTTGGTTGTTTATCTGCCCTCTTTAGCTAACGCTATGGGCCATAAGACACAGAATTTGGATTCAGACCAGGACCTAAATGTTAACTCTACAACCTTAGGCAACCTTCTGAGACTCCAGATATTGGTAACTAGAAGAGAATAATAACCTCCTTACAATGTTGTGAGAATTAAGAAACTATGTGTGTTAACAGTGGAGGGTGTCCAGGTTCTTGGAATCTTGAACAAAAAATTGGACAAAATGCAAGAACAAAACAAGGAAGAAATGAAGGGTTTTATTGTAAAGGAAAGTACACTCCACCGTGTGGGAGTGGGCCTGAGCATAGGGGCTCAAAGGCCCCATTATTTAGAATTTTTGGGAGTTTCAATATCCTCCAGAGGATTGGGGCGCACAGTATATAAATGAAGAGGATGCAGTAAAGTTGCAAAGTCATTTACTTGGCCTATGCCCTATGGAGAGGATATTTCCTGTCATAGCTGAAGTGTGAATTGTCCTTAAGTTTCCTGCCTCCAGACCCTATTTTCCTGCCTCATCTCCCTGAGAGATGTGATCCCATAAATCTTTATGGGAGGCAGAGGGACCGATGATCTTTTTCGGTAACTGCTTCATGCTTGCTTGGGGCATAGTCCCTACCTATTGGGGAATCACAGAACTTTCCCTGCTCTATCTAGTGGAGGCAGGGTAGCATCTTGATGTCCAAGGGTGGTGTCTTCACCTGGAACTGGCTGGAACCTTTGTTGCATCATCATCTGAAGCTTGACGGTCTCCAGGCGAGAGGAAATGAATTTGGTTAAAAGATTTAATGGGAACTTCAGGGGGTGGATACCTATGTTGTCAGAAACGTTTGCCATAGAGATTTGCAGAAGAAAAAAACCAAAAGCTTGTCTGTTGTAGAATCCATGCATTTCTGTAAAGTCTGAGCACAAACAACTCCATCTGGATTTGGTTTGGTCTGTTGGGGCCCAGGGCATGAGTGCATGAGCTTAGTCGAAAACAATGGCCTCCCAGAATTTTGTTTTAAAAATTCCCCCTTCTTGGTCAGGTTCTCACTTAGGTGTGTGTGTGACCAAAACTTAGGGCTTTAGTGTCACTCTCAGTTACCATCATTTTGGGTTTCCAGTCTCAGCACATCATTCATAGGTTACGGTGTCCTCATGGTTGCACATTTCTTTCAGCTCTTATCATTCCAGTTGAAGAGAGACCATTTGATGTTCTAGAGATGGCTGCATGCAACCTTTGAGGGAATACAGTGCACCAGGGAGACTATTATTATCATTACTGGAAGGAAAATACCCAGAGTTCAGAGTATGCTCCTTAACCAGGGTCCCTAGAAACCAAACCACCTACAGTTCCCTAGGTTAAAGAATGAGCTAGATGAAGAGTCTACTCACTTGACTAAGTGGTCTTTTCATTCATCCCCTACAACTGAATTCTCATAATCTGCATTTGACATGTTTCTCCATAGGCCACAAGCATCAGCAGCTGCACAGGAACTTCTTCGTTTAGCCAATTCTATTACTTAGCATAACTTTCACAAGAGAATTTCAAATCTGTTGTGTGTAACGATAGCCTTTAAAGTAGAATTTGCTATAGAGCCTATCATGAGGGATACATTTCTAATCATTGCTTCTTTTACTTTAAACCATGGAAAAAAGACCCAACAAATGATACCCTTCTAGAAGAGTGAAAGCCTCCTGGCAATGTTCTCTTTAACCCATGACATGGGTTAAGAGGGGTGTTTTGTTTTGTTTTCAACTGATTATGAGGCAACGTATGAACCACTAAAGTTTCTCAACTGCATTGGGCCTTCATCTTCTATCTATCAAAGTAGAAGGTTATCCATGTATAAGGCTGGCTGCACACTTCTTCACAAAATAAAAGTATACCCCATAAGTGCACATAACAGACCCGAAAAAGGGTGGAAAAACACTTCGGTTGTTTTAGAGACATAAGCAGGAAAAAAATATTCAAAGATAAGAGTTTCATGATAGTAGAAGTCTTACTCTGTGAACTTGGGAAAAGCTGTTTGCTTCAAGGATGCCATCTTCTTCTTGGGAGAAATTTCTCTGGTTAGCTTTACCTCGATGGTTCCAATGGGTGCACAGTTCCAAAAGTGTGGAGGGACCCTTTTCACTTGCGAGACCATGAACCCAAAGCCCAAGGTCCTGAACTTTAGTTGCAGTGAGGATGGTAAGGATAGTCTTTCTCTGGTGTTATAAGAAGATTCAAACCATAAAAAGCTTTTTCACCTAGTGATATTTCCTGTCATAGCTGAAGTGTGAATTGGCCTTATGTTCCCTGCCTCCAGACCCTATTTTCCTGCCTTATATGTAAACTGTCTAGTTCACATACTTGGCGAGTAATATCATGTATGCAAATGTTAAGCAAACATCATTAACTTTTGACTTCTGAAGATTCACATTTTCCCATTATTTCTGCCCACCACCTACTTTCTCTGCCTTCATGCATCCAATTCCTCTTCCATTCTCCCTTTCTTCGCACACCTGCCCTAGTCTCTCTTTTGCTGAGCCCTTACTGCTCTGCTGTCGTCTTCCTGCTTTCGCCTACTCTCTATGTCTCGCCATGACCTCAGCAAGGATGCATGGGGGGAGAACTCACTGAAATTGTTTCTCCCAACGGCAATATCTACTTATTTCAGTCTATCCCCTTCCCAAGGACTGAGGGTGTTGGGAACAGAGACATGTGCCATAATACAAGTAACAGTGGTGGAGAAACAAATCAGAAACAAGGGCTGCCAGCAAGCACCCTGTGGCTTATGAGGCACAATGAAGGTGCTGAGGGATTTGGGGTTATGATCAAACTTGAACTGATCCTAGGAAAGTCGGACTGGGATGCAACAGTGCTGGAGAAATCAGACATCATGCTCTCTGTCTATATGTTCAAATTCTCCAGAGCTGGTCCGATTCACCAGCACCACTGTGCCTCCAGTTCAGCTGCACAGCACATTGCTGATTCTCAAAACTGGCCTTATTTTCTTAATTTAGAGTAGTCATCACACTACTTATCCCTAGCATTCACCAGCACTTCTTGAAGAAATTTGCACATTGTTATTTAAGGCTTACCAAATTTCAAAAAAAAAAAAAAAACTTTCTTTGTAATAAAATTCACTCACCCCCAAAGATAGAGTAACTCTGATGATTCAGAAGCTCATTCAAGATCTTCCAGTGCCTCAAACTTATTATTATATACATCATTTTTTGCTCCCTATGCATAGATGCCAGTCTAGAGGGAATTCTGCTTAATAAAATTCCAGATTAGTCTACTATAATACAAGTTATAATAACATTAAAAGTATTTAAACATGCTTATTACTAGTAGTAAAAACAAAGCGGTTTATCTCAAAGTGATTATTCAAGCAGGAATAATAATAATAAATGATATTAACTGCCAGCACTTACATAGTCATTGCTGGCTGTCACACACTTTTTTATATTTACTCTTGACATCCCATGAGGTAGGTACTATTATTATTCCCATTTTACAGACTGGGAAACTGAGGAAGATCACGAAACTAATGAGTGGTAGAATCAAAGATCCAATCCCAAAAATTCAGGCTCTAAGTTCTGCAAATTAACGACTAGGTTTGCTCCACCTTTTTCTTCCCTTCAAACATTGTCACTTTTAAAATATATACTTTTTTATGTTTATTCACAAAAGTAGCTGAGAAATAAATGTATAACCAAACATTAAACTTTGTAGTAGATCCCAGGCCAGTGTAAACACACACTTGCTGAAAATGAAAGCGGCACCAGGCTATACTGCTTTCTTACGTAAGTGTGGACACAGATCCCACACAGCCTCCTTACTCACTGACATGCCCAAGGCCAAAGCACTACTAACAAGAGTCCTGCTTCCCAGGTGTGGGCACAAAGATGACTCAGCTCTACAGCAGCCTGGGGACATAGAGATGCCTACATACAAGATGCACCTGGGAGCCCCTTCTTGTGGAAGATTCATTTCTCATGAAACGAAGAGGTATTCATCCATTTAGCAAATGTTTCTTAAACACTTACTCTATGCTAGGCATTGTTCTTTGCTTTTGGGATTCGACAGTGAGCAAAACAGACAAAAATCCTACAAGAACTTTATGTTTTAGTGGAGAAAACAGACAAGTATAAAATATATAGTAAATTGGATAATTATAGGTGCATAGGAGAAAACATAAAGCAAGGAAAGGAAATAGAAAGAGTTGAACACAGTTGTAAGTTAAGACAGAAGTGAAAATAGAGACCTTCCTCAGAAGATGCTATTTGAGTTGCAAAAAGCATCTTTTTGCTCCTCCTCCTCATGAAATTACAACCCAAAGGATGAACTTCAGAGGATTACAGTGTGAAAATGGTTGTTGGACCTCCACTATTTCAACCATTTGGAGTCAGCCAACATAAAACACAAAACATGTAAAACAAATAATGTAAAACAAATCAAAATAGAGCTTTCACAGATTTCCCTGGCCAGGGGTTGGGGCAGGGAGAAGAAAAGCTCTTTCAAACATTGAACCTACATCTCATTTGCTCTGTCTTCCATTGCTGATGTGGTCTATATGGGCAATTCCAAGTCCAAAGGTTTGGATAAGTTTTTTTCACCTAATTGGAATGAATACATACTTTAATGTCCTGCCAACTCAGCCTCAGCTAAATGGCTAGAAGCAAAATAAACTGCTATTAGAATTTTCTAGTTGGAAAACTAGCTCTACTGGAAGTAAGTATAAGGTACGGCAGAGACAGAGGAAGAAGTTTGCTCCCATGTTGGGGATGCTTGAGCCAGCTCTTGACCATACAGACGAGTGCCAAAGAAGGCATTCCAGTATCAATAGCAAGTCCAAAGGCATGCAGGCTGAGAATGCTCAGGATGTGCAAGGAATCACTGGGTATTCCAGATTCTCAGCACACAATGCAAAAGCAGGGAAACAGATCAGTGCAGAACCACCTTCAAAGTGCCCCTGCCTTTCACTCCTAGTGCGGCATCTTAATTCCCAGTGTTCTGGTGGCTGAACAGAATCTCAAAGCCTGTAGCTAGATACTGTATGCAGCACTTCAATGGGGTGGGGAGCGGGGACTGGAAACCCAGGATGAAGGACAGCGGCCCTGCCAGAGAAGGCTGCACCTCCATCCCTGCAGATCTGAGGGTGTGGTTTCCTGCTGATGACCCCAGGATGACAAAACACTCATTACGGTGCCTCCAGGCAGTGGTGGGAGCCAGGGTGAGCCAGGACCCAGCCGTCCAGGACTCCCTTTTAGGCCACATTAGATTTGAACATTATCATGTGGCTGGGGGTTGCTGCTGAGCCCTCGTAAGCAAGAGAATGACATGATCTTCTGGCTTCACAAGTTTATTTTAAAGTAGAGGGCATAATATTTATTATTATTACTATTATTATTATTTAAATGTCAACAGCTTTAGGGGTACAGGCAGCTTTTGGTTCCATGAATGAATTGTTTAGTGGTGAAGTCTGGGCTTTGTGTGTACCCTTCGCCCGAGTAATGTACATTGTACCCAATAGGTGATGTTTCATCCGTCACCTCCCATCCTTCCCCCTTCTGAGTCTCCAGTGTGCATTACTGCTCTCTGTATGACTTTGCATACCCATATCTTAGTTCCCATTTGTAAGTGAGGACATGTGGTATTTGGTTTTCCATTCCTGAGTCACTTTACTTAGATTAATGGCCCCCAGTTCCAAGCAAGTTACTGCAAAAGACATTACTTCATTCTTCTTTATGACTGAGAAGCATTACATAGTGTATACACACTACATTTTCTTTATCAGCTCATCAATTGATGGACATTTAGGTTGACTCCATATCTTTGCATTTGTAAATTGTGCTGCAATTAACATACAAGTACAGTTGTCTTTTTTGTATAACGACTTATTTTCCTTTGGGTAGATACCCAGTGGTGGAATTGCTGGATGGAATGGTAGGTCTACTTTTAGTTCTTTGAGAAATTTCCATAGAGTTTTCCATAGAGGTTGTACTAAATTACATTCCCACCAGCAGCATGTAAGTGGCCCCTTTGAAGTATTGCTTTTCCAGTTCTTGAAACATATGATGGCTTTGTAATGTTTGTAGGATGAATGAGGGAGTAAAAGACAGACCAAGCAGGAAGAAACAAATTCCTTCCACTCCCTGAGAAGGACAGCATTATTATCCTTAAACCCAAGAGGAGAACTGACTCACAGTGATTTTACTGGCACCATCTGAAACATCAGTACAAGCAACTTGACTTTCTGAGGATCCTCCGAGGAGCTTTCCATGTGTCTGTCGCATCATGCCAGCTATAGCAAACATTTTTTTGCTTAGAAAAGTCAGTGGAAAGAAGTGAGACTGCAAGACATGTAACAAATTGGGTCACTGAGTTTTCAAATTGAGTAGTAGTTTAGTAAAGCAGCGCATACTATATGGCATGAAAATATTCATGGGGACATGAGGAAAGTGGTAATAAGCCAAAGAACACACACACACACACAAAATGCTGAACAGGAAAAAGGATCTTATTTGGTTCAGTGAACTCAGCCTCTTTGAAACTTTAAACCTCTCTCTGACTATGCTCTTGCAGCTCTCAATCAGCTGTTCTATATAAATATGGAAGTATTTCAAGCTTGTTTGTACTCTCCGCTTCAGTGACCCTGCAGACAATTTATCCCACACTGTTTACAAGGCTGTATGAAATCCACAGTTCTGCCTGAATTCTTTTTCCCCTTTAAAGGTTTGGCTGCCTCCTGGTTTGGGCTCCGTTTGACAAGTGAGAATAATTTGTTGCACTCTACCCCTTCCTTCTGATGTTATCCTTCATTAGCCCCAAAGCCCCAAAGTTCCTCTTCTCCAAGATTTCCCCTGGTCTCTTCAACTTTTCTTCCAGGAACAAGCTCTCGGCTGTGTCCAGTCAGCAATGCCTGCTGGTTTATTCTTCTGCACCCTGAGCTACTTCAGACTGTCTTGACTGGTAATCCCAGCAAAGCTAAGGTCTTAGAGACATTCATACTCCAATCTATAAAAGTCTCTCCATAGGATTTGATTTTCAATTATATTGTCATGAGAACGTGCTGAAGGAGGAAATTCATTTATGAAATCAATATGCATGTGAAATGATTTGTGACAGAGCTAACTATTAGATATAAATTTTTCCAAAAGCATTTAGAATGATCGGTTTTGCATTGGTGATGGAATAGCTTTTCCTTATTCTCAGTACTACCTCTGTTCCAAAATAAAACTACAATATGTGGGATTATTTTACTGTAATCTTGACACAGTTCTTTCTTCCTATATGAATGCCACATTTAGTATCTCAAATTTGATGTAGTAATTTAGATGAGGAATGTGCTCATTGTGTATGAAGAATAGCATTTTTATTTTTTTTGAAACTGAGTCTCACTCTGTCACCCAGGCTGAAGTGCAGTGATATGATCACGGCTCACTAAGCCACGACCTCTTGGGCTCAAGCAATCCTCCTGCCTCAGCCTCCCAACTAGCTAAGACCACAGGCACGTGTTACCACACACAGCTAATTTTGCATTTTTTGTAGAGATGGGATCTCACTATGTTGCCCAGGCTGGTTTTGAACTCCTGGACTCAAGCAATTCTGCCACCTCGGCCTCCCAAAGTGCTTTGATCACAGGCATGAGCCACTGCACCCCGCCAAAGAATAGCATTTTTACGGGTGTTTATTTCTTATAATACACTTTTTTCTCTACATAAACCTCCATGGTTCTAGCCTGAGCTGGGGGAGAGAGAGCAAGTAGGGAGAATGTCAAGACCTTAGGAAGAGGGTTCAGGAAGTGGGGAGAGACCAAGGTCACCAAAAACAGCCAGAGCAGTTATGGGGGGAAATAGTCTGGTTTATAAAGGCAGGTCTTTAGGAAGGCACTTGAGTGAGCCAATGCCAATGTCCAAAGCAGTGGGGACCTCAGCCTTCGCTCTCTCCTTCCTTGCCATGTGGATTTTCTGAATGAGTTGCCTCCACTTCCTCAGTCTGTGTGTGCTGCCTAACTACTTACTGCAGTCTGATTTCTGCTATGCACACACACACACTGGCACACACAAACACATACTCACACACACAACCGTGACTGAAATTGCAGTGCTCTTTGAAGGATGTTGCTTCTGTCCTTTCCTTGTCTGAACTCCCTGCAGCACTTAACACACTGTTGACTATTCCCTCTTCAAAACGTGCTCTTCCCCTAGTTTTCAAAGACCCCATACTTCTTCAGTATTCCTCTGGCCACTCCTTTCCAATACCTTTCTCTGCATCTTTTTTCTCAACTTTTCTTTTATTTTTATTATTGTTTTTTGAGATGGAGTCTTTCTCTGTCACCCAGGCTAGAGTACAGTGGCATGAAATTGGCAAACTGCAATCTCCGCCTCCCAGGTTCAAGCGATTCTCCTGTCTCAGCCTCCCAAGTAGCTAGGATTATAGGCGCCCACCACAATGCCCAGCTAACATTTTTTTTTTTTTTGGTACTTTTAGTAAAGACGGGGTTTCACCATATTGGCCAGGCTGATCTCAAACTCCTGACCTCAGGTGATCCACCCACCTCGGCCTCCCAGAGTGCTGAGATTATAGGCCTAAGCCTCCACACCTGGCCTACAACTCTTCTGATAAATGTTTGTGTTCCCCAGATACTTGTCCTTGGCTATCTTTGTTTTCACTTCACGCAATCATGTCCACTCCCATGGCCTCATTTCCATCCACATAATGTTGACTGTCTGCCAACTTACAATCTAACTACCTTCTGCCCCAAACTCAGCACATCCAAAACTAAGTTCCTCATCTTCCTGCCATGAAGCCCCCAACCTTCTCCCTCTCTTGCTGACTCTGCTGACACGTGCCTCCACCGACTGCCTCACACACAACCACAGCATCCTCACCTTCAGGCCTCCCTAGAGTTCTTGAATTCACACATCTCTCCCTAATATCATTGCCCTGTTTTGGGCCGCATAGCTAGGATCCTTCACTGATTTTCTGGCTTCTAAGCTCATCTTCCTGCAATCCAATCTCCAATCTACAGGCAAAGAAGTATTTCTAAAAAGAAAATCCAACCCATCATGTACCATCCTTCAGTGGCTTTCCATTGAGCCAAGAATAAAGATAAAATTTCTCCAGTGGGTCCAGGGCATTTGGGCATTGCCCTGCAATCCTTCATCTCTTACCACTATCCTAACTTCCTTCGATGCACCCCCACCCATCTTTATACATGCTGCTCTGTTTGTCTAGGACCCCAATTCCTCCCTCATCCCTAACGCCTGGCTAGATCATACACATCCTTGCTTTTCACTGAAACATCAATTTCTCCAGGGAATCGTCTGTGATATTTGCAGGCGGGGTATCTCCTACAGGTTTCCTATCACCTGCTGTTAATGGAACATGCAGCACTCACCCCTGGGGTGATTCATCTGTCTCCCCTCCCGCATGGTACTCTGAGCTCCTGAAGACAAGGCTGCAGGCTATCTCACAGCCCAGGGCGAAGCACATGAAACCCCCTCAATAAAGAGTCCACACATGAATGAGTGATAACCTAGGAAAAATGGAGGTAAAATTTCCTCATGTGTATCAATGTTTCCATACAGAAACCATTTAAATTAACAAAAGAATTTTCACTTTTAAGTGTTTGTCTATAAGCTGCACAATGCCCCATAAAACAAATGAAAACAGAAAAAAAATCTTAGTTTAAATGTTTTTTCCAAGTCATGTACTGCATAAAGCTCAGCACAGCCTCTTTCAGTGTTTGCAGGTCCCGATCTCTGGCTGCCCCAGGCTTTGGACCTGTTCCTTTCAGCTTCTTGTGAGGCAGGACTGGGAGCACTATGTCCTCCACCCCATGCCCTTGCTGTGGACTGTGCGGCCCCCAGCTGTTACTAATTCTCTTCTGGAGCCACTTTCTCCTTGTTGAAGGAGCCCCTGTGACTCAGCAGCTTGTAAATGAGTTAGACCTTTATGCTCAAAGCAGACTGAACACAATGAACCACTGCATACTACATAGCAATTAAATTAGAGAAACATTTAACAGACCTCTGCATAATCAGAAGGTACCTGCTTATAAACTGCAAGTAGCTAGAATCTTTTTTTTTCAAGGCAAGATCACAATTCAGCCATGCTCAGCCACATTGTCATAGTGAATGCTAAACTACAAGTAATTTCTTGTGAAGGAAGCAGGATATTAGTCCTTGGTGCTCCAGTTTCCCTCCCACAGAATAAAGATGTATTTTACCAAAAATAACTTATACCTTGGCATCCAGTGTAATGCAAATTTGATAAAAATATAAACCTCCGTTAAAATTAGAGACATGAGAACACCAAAACTTACCCTTCCTGTTTAACTGTAACTTTGTACCCATTGACCAAACTCTTCTGATTCCCTCCCTCCCATCCTCCCCAGCCTCAGTTAACCACTATAGCAAATAACAATGCAGTGAATATTTTAAGATAGCTAGAAGAAATCAGAAATGTTTAAAGTGACAGATACGGTAATTACCCCAGTTTGATCATTACATTATGCATACACACATCAAAATATCACATTGCATCCTGTAAATATGTACAATTATTGTGTCCATTACACATTTTTAAAATTAAGCAAAAGAAAAGAATGAAGAACATGAAATCCTTTAGCTCACACAATATGCAGACTGAGAACTTTGGTGAATTTTAGAAGTGCAGGTTTCAGATTGGGCCCTGAATGTGCTAATATAGGGTGTATAGATCATCTGTTCCTAATGCGTGTGAAGACACACTTTTTGTAAATAGCTTAATGAATATTTATTGTAATCACAGTATAGAGTTTATCCTAAATTTTTACTTCTTTGCACCTCCTTACAGACTGAATACAGAAGCTGAAAGATTAGCAGCCTTAAAGAATTTTAAATACTTATCTGGAATGTCTGCTATTATAGGTCCGCAGTTATATAGGTTCTGTGATTCACTAAACAATTACTCAGCATTGAGTACGAGGAAAGCACAGACTCTATCCTCACGTTACTCACAGTCTGGTAGGGGGCAGAAGGAGAAGAAGTAGGAAAGAAAATGAAGAAACAAACATGTGCTGGATGTCTGCTGTGTATCAGGCACTATATGAGATGATATATAATTTCATGGAATATCCATGATAATCCCATGTGATTTGGATTATTATCTCTGTCTTTCAGAGAAAGAAACAGAGGTTCAGAGAGATCCATTCCCCAAGATTACACAGCTTGTAACTTGCTGCAGAGCAATGCAGTAAGAGCTCCACTAGCCAGAGAAGGAGGTCCACCCATGTATTAAGTACAGTGAGAACAAATAGAAAGGTGAGAAGGGGCTTTGCTTTGTTGGACAGCATGCGTTTAAAGATTCTGATTTTGACATCTAAGTTACCCCTGAGAAGACGTGCTTTAGACAGCTGGATAAATGGGTCTGGAGGTCAGAAGAGAGCCAAAGCTGAAGGCATGAATAAGATCCTTTGGGATTATGTACAAATCCAAAAGAGAAAAGGATGAGGATTGAACTTTGTGGCTTTTAAGAAAAGAGTACTTAAGCGGTACATAGGCTGGACATGATGGCTCACATCTGTAATCCCTGCATTTTGGAAGGCCAAGCCAGGAGGATCACTTTAGGCCAGGAATTGGATACCAGCCTGGGGGCAATATTGCAAGACATCTTTACAGAAAAATACAAAAATTAGCCAGCCATGGTGGCGCGTGCATGTAGTCCCAGGTAATGTAGTCCCAGCTACCTTGAGAGGATGAGATGGAAGGATAGCTTGAGCCCAGGAAGTTGAGGCTGCAGGGAGCCAAGATCATGCCTCTGCACTCCAGCCTGGGTGACAGAGTGAGATGCTGTCTCAAAAAAAAAAAAAAAAAAAAAAAAAAAAAAAGCACATAAGAGGAATCCACAAAAAAGTCTAAGAAGAAGCAGGAGAACATAGTTTCATGGAGTAAAAGCCGCAAAAGAGGAGCAGGTGTCAAAGGAGGGCTGCATTGAATGATTGAATTTTGCTGTTAATATGGGAGGGCCTGGGTTGTGCTATGGCCTAGGAGGTAGCCCATGGCATGAGAGGCAGGAGGTGAACAGGAAGGGGACCACCTTCTCCCTCTAGATGGCAAGCTCCACCTAGCACATCAAGTCAGGCTTGTCTTTTCACCTCTTTATTTCTAGATCTGGAATAGGGCTATCCATAGTCTCTGAAATACTTGTTGAATGGCTGAATGAATGATTTAATCAACTAATGCTTAAAGATGTGAGGTCCTAGAGAAGAGGGGAGGAAATAAAATCCAGAGCGAAGATGGTGACCTCAGCGCTGGACAAGAGGAGGTTCACCTCATCCTTTGAAACTAGAGTCACCAGCCGGGCGCGGTGGCTCAAGCCTGTAATCCCAGCACTTTGGGAGGCTGAGACGGGCGGATCACAAGGTCAGGAGATCGAGACCATCCTGGCTAACACGGTGAAACCCCATCTCTACTAAAAAATACAAAAAACTAGCCGGGCGAGGTGGCGGGCGCCTGTGGTCCCAGCTACTCGGGAGGCTGAGGCAGGAGAATGGCGTGAACCCAGGAGGCGGAGCTTGCAGTGAGCTGAGATCTGGCCACTGTACTCCAGCCTGGGCGACAGAGCCAGACTCAGTCTCAAAAAAAAAAAAAAAAAAAAAAAAAAAAGAAACTAGAGTCACCAACACCAAGCATTCTGCTTAGAATAGAGGAGACATTCATGTTTGTGAACCAAATCAATGAATTATGTTCAGAGCATTGTAACTCATCCATGTTCCTTAATTTCACAGTTAGAAGGTTTTATTGAAAAAATTAAGTCCAGTAAATAAATTGGATTTTGGTCACCAACAATGATTCAGTGATTTTTAGTAGACATGCTAAAATGGCCTTCTCTTAATTTTTTTTTTTTTTTTTGAGACGGAGTCTCGCTCTGTCGCCCAGGCTGGAGTGCAGTGGCGTGATCTCGGCTCACTGCAAGCTCCGCCTCCCGGGTTCACGCCATTCTCCCGCCTCAGCCTCCCAAGTAGCTGAGACTACAGGCGCCCGCCACCACGCCCGGCTAGTTTTTTGTATTTTTAGTAGAGACGGGGTTTCACCATGTTAGCCAGGATAGTCTCGATCTCCTGACCTCGTGATCCACCCGCCTCGGCCTCCCAAAGTGCTGGGATTACAGGCTTGAGCCACCGTGCCCGGCCCTCTTAATTTTTAATTATGAACAGCATAAGCCCTTTGCTGTTGATAGCTTAATATTACATTTGACAAAGGAAACTGGTTATTGAGCATTGTAGAAATTAGGTTATTTTCAAATCTGATGAAGATTCTCATGCTACTGTAATATAGGATTTATCCATGAATATTCATGGATGAATAAAATATGAGATGCATACAAATAAGAATGAAGTGTAGAAATTTGCTTTTCTAACTTGATACTAATCCAATGGATGAGCAAAGAGACCATAGGAGAAAAAGAGATAAAATGTTAAGAAACTCTTAGAAAGATAATCAGATAGGCCTAGAATCTCATAGGATATGTCAAAAGAAATGTAAATGTGTGGAGAATTGAGAAATGGCTCCGGAGGGTTTATCTTTTCCATTTGTGTTCTCCAAGTGCCATCCGAGGCAGCACTGTGACCCTGGCCCCCAGATAAGAGCAAAGCCTGTGCCCGGAGTCGGTGACCTCTGTCACAGAAATACCAACTGTCTCAGTTCCCTCTGCATTTACATTTTCCTCCCTGACTTGGAAGGTCTGCATTTCCACATTCAGGCTTCCATAGTCCAGTTGAAAGATCACATGGCTGCCTGTCTAGCCCTCCACTGACAGGAATAGGAAGCTAGTCACTTTCAAATGATGCGACTGTCCCTATGGGTTATGGAAGACTGGAGAATGAAGGCAGCTTCTCCCATTGTTCAGTGGGTAAACTTGTATAGCTCTGGTCCTGGCTTCCTAAGAGGACACCAGTTTTCTCTAAACTCCCCCCAACCCCAATGTTTTCCTCAAGGAATGATGTTTGGATAATAAAACATGATAAAGTAATTTCCCTTCCTCCCCATTCCCATTGTTGCTACATAGACAACTGGGATTGAATGACTGAAACAACTTGGAAAACTGCTACAATCTCCACACTGCTATCTCCCATATGTGATCCATGCTGAGCCACGCTGGCAGATACACCTTCTGAGCACATAAGTGATTTTCCATTTTGAAGCCATGTTCAAGAACATGCAGTGGCTCCTGTTGCCTTCCAGGTCAAGTCTCCCTTCATGCAGTTTTGAAGACCTTCAGAATTTGGCTCCATTCCTACTTCACACTCCTGCCCTCCAAGTCACCGTCCTCCTGGATAGAACCACCTCCTTTCTGCACAGAGCCATTCTCATCTCTGCCCCACTGCCTACCCTGGCCTGTCTCCATTCCCCCATCACCCCTTTCCCAACTCCTTGCCCATCTCTCCAGGGCCAGGTTAAGCCCCGCTCTCTGGGGAGTTCCCTGCTGGTGACACTGGCAGAAAGAGAGGAGTCTTTCTGCCTGAGGCAGACAGTCCAAACAAGGATATACTTAATCGTACTTTGTTTGTTGGGGTTCCCTTGGAAACATATCTTAGACTTATTTCTATATTCCCTCTATAACTAGGGAAAGGCAAAGCCAATAGTAGGCATACATACTTACTGGCCCCTTGATTGTGGAGCCTCTCCCTGTCTTCTTGCCCTGAGGCCATAGGGGTTTATCTCTAGTTGAATGTCTGCAGCTGGGGAGCCAGGTATTAACATTCTTACTACAAACTCAATTCTCACATTACCTCTTTAGCAAATGCAAATCTTTACTGGTTGAGTCAGAGAGAAGCTTCTATAAATTCATTCAGTGTTAACCAAATTTTAATGTTAGCCTCTGGCGGGTTTTCGCTGCTTTCTCAGATACGTGCAGTTGGTTGCAAATCTGCGTCCTATTTGAAATGTGATAAGAAAGCTAAAGAGAGTAATTGATGGGGGAGCTTACCGCTATGGAAACTAAGCTTCCTTTGGTC
This sequence comes from Theropithecus gelada, assembly GCF_003255815.1. Taxonomy (NCBI): domain Eukaryota; kingdom Metazoa; phylum Chordata; class Mammalia; order Primates; family Cercopithecidae; genus Theropithecus; species Theropithecus gelada. Next base: position 68,098,759 of record NC_037685.1, read on the forward strand.
ATCCTCAGCTCTTTTACGTTATCTGCTAGTCTGGACCAAGCTCACATATTCACATTGCCTGAAAACCTTTTTATGATTTCAAATGGCACATTTCAGGGCTACTTACATTTAGTGTCTGTTTCAACACTTTTGACTCACTGAGGAGCGACACGGTGGCTGATGTGCACAGAAATGGAACTCGTAATTCTTGGTTTAACTCTTAAAACCCTGTTCCTCAGACACTTACAGAAGATCCAGGCCTTTCCTAGACCCTCAAAAATCCCTTTTGTCAATTGTTTCAAATATTAGAATTAGCTTCCCCTGAGATTTTTACTCTAAATGTTAATTATACATTAACAGAAGAACTAGAAATAAATAGCATTTATATTTTTGGTTTTCTGTGATTATTTATGTCTCTGCCTTCAGAATGAAATCATTTCCTTCCTGCCTAATCAGGCTGAATTTAGGTAACAGAATATAGCTGTGGACCTAAGCTAGATTTCAAGAAAGAAAAATAATTTCACAGCTGACTATGCATGTCTCTATTGCCATTACTAGTTCATCTTAATTGAATGCTGTCTGCGCACTTCCTGGCAAACCACATATTCATCCTTCAAGACCCAGTTCAAATGTCGCTCTGTGAAGCCTTTCCCAGCTCCCCTGGCAGAGTTTAGCATCCCTTCTTTATATTCCAGCGGCTTGTGTTTGATTCCTTGTGAGTTCAAGGAATGAAACACTTTATTGAGCATCCACTTTCCATGACTCAGTGCCCTTGCCATAATGTACTTTATGGATTGTATCAATGGACCTGTCTGTCTTCCTTTCTCACTCAAATTGCTCAGGGTGAGTGCTACGTCTTACTCATGTTTGTATATTTGGCACAATGCCTAGCACACACCAGAGGCTCAGTGGGATGATTTGTATCAAAGGCCACGGAAGGCTGGTGGTTCATTAACAGCTGCTTGAGTAATATCACCAAAGATAGGCATTGATTCATGTAGGCTGAGCTTTTGAAGTAGAAGTTTGTCTAGGATTCTAGCCACAGAAAACGGAAAGAATGGAATGGATGGGGAGATGGGTTGCTAGTCAGAGAGTTTGAGCCATCAACAGGAACCACGTAAATAGCTCCTGAATGTGCTTCTGTTACCTCACTATTACTACTGCCTCCAACTTTTTCAGGTATTCCTCATTTCTTGCCTGAATTTACTAATAACCACAAATTGTCTCTCCAGATTCCTTATAGTATTCTTTCCGCCATTGTCTCCTCTTATCCATCTTCAACATGACCTCCAGCCTGAACTTTCTAAAAACAAGTCCAATAATTGTTTGCTTAAAATCCTTTCAGTGCTTAAAATCCTTTCAGTGATCACACACACACTTGCACACACACACACACACACAGAGGCAAATGCACGTACACATTGCCTTCATTCTGTAACCCGCAGTCCTTGTTGCGATGTTCAAGGTCCATGCATGATTGAGCCCTTCCTTTTTGTCACTGTTATCCCTCCACACACACACCCTGCTCTCCAGTTATATTAAACTACTGGAAGCTCCCTGAATGGTCCAAACCATGAGACCTTTGTGCCTTGGTGTATGATGCTCCTTGCTGTTACAAAACCCTTATTACTTTTTGTCTTACTCAATTTGCTTACTTCTGCCTAAACTTCAGATTATTGCTAAAGTGCCACCTCATCTGAGATGGTTTCCTGAACCACTCCCCACTCCCTACTGGGGTGAGGTACCCAGTGCGCCCTCGCCCATACCATCCTATGCATTCCCCTATCTTGGAATCTCTCATGTGGTGCGCACTGTCTGACTCCTCCAGGACACTGAGTTTCTTGAGAGTAGGCATTTCTTATTTGCATTGGTCAATGTCTAAGTGAGTGCTTCCCTGACCATCCCACTTAAAATAACACACACGTGTGTGAACATGCACACACACACCCCATGTTTCCTATTCTTATTCTCTACTTCATAGTTCTCTCCATAGCACTCATCACTTTCTAATAAACTATATAATTTACTTACTTTGTTTTTCTTCCATTTCCTTCATTTCATGTAAACTGCACGAGGGCAAGAATCTGAAAGCCTGTACTTTTTGTGTTTTTGAACTATCTTGAATTTTCCTGCTCTGATACTGATTTTTCTATTCTACTCAGCCCTAAGTTAAGATTGAGTTACTAAGAAATAACCACATGTACTTTTCTCAGAGAAACTGCAGGAGTCCTTTTGTTATTGTTCATGCCCACCAATATCACCGTGATCTTGTTTTTCCAGAACTTGACTACTAGAATGCTCAAAAGTTTGCTCCGGTTTCTGTGGTCAGAATTTCTGCTACCTGTTCTCAGACTGATTTCTTCTCCTAACCCTATAAAATACTTCCATGGTTTAGTCATTTCTAAGTAGCTGTTTTAGAGGCTGTCTTCCCTGATGCCTGCCAAGTTGGTTAATGGAAACTTTTGTTCCTCCTTGCTATAGTTTGAATGTGTCTTCCAAATTCCATGCGTTGGAAACTCAAATGCTCTTGTAATAGTGTTAAGAGATGATTAGGCTTTTAAGAAATGATTAGAGATCGAGTGCGGTGGCTCACATCTGTAATCCCAGCACTTTGGGAGGCCAAGGTGGGCAAATCATCAGGTCAGGAATTTGAGACCAGCCTGGCCAACATAGTGAAACTCTGTCTCTACTAAAAATACAAAAATTAGCCTGGTGTGGTGGCGCACACCTGTAGTCCCAGCTACTCGGGAGACGGAGGCGGGAGAATCGCTTGAACCCAGGAGGCAGAGGTTGCAGTGAGCCGAGATCGCGCCATTGCACCCCAGCTGCATGGCAGTGAGATTCCATCTCAAAAAAAAAAAAAAAGAAAGAAAGAAATGATTAGGCCATCACGACTCCACCCTCACCAATGGATTATTGGTGCTGTTATTAGGAGAGTGTGTTAGTTATCTCAGGAGCAGGCTCCTAATAAAAGAATGAGTTCAGCCCGCATTTTTTTCTGTTCCTGGAATACATTTTCTCACCATGTGATGCCTTTTGCCATGTGAGAATCCTCACCAGATGTCAGCACCATGCTCTTGGGCTGCTTAGCCTCCAGAACCACAAGCCAAATAAACTTGTATTGTTTGTGAATAACCCAGTCTGCAGTATTGTGTTACAGCAGCAGACAGCACAGACACTCCCTTTTTTGCTTGTTTCAATGGTTTTGCCTGTTTCATCCACTGCTATTTTCCCAGAGTCTAGAACAGTGCATGACATAAAGCAGGTGCCCATTAAATGTTTGCTGTGACATTTTTCTCCTCAGGATTTAGTATGATACCTGGCACATCATAGACCCTCAATACATGTTAACTGGACAAATTAATAAAGGATTGAAAGAAATGGGGGTGCAGAATTACATCAAGGAATAAAGTGGGTGAAAATGTCACTCTAGACTCTTCCTTCTTTCTCGCATCCTATGTCTAATCGATGATCAAGTTGTTGGTTCATTTCTTTAAAACTTTGCTAATATTTTCTTTTTTTTTTTTTTTTTTGAGACGGAGTCTCGCTCTGTCGCCCGGGCTGGAGTGCAGTGGCCGGATCTCAGCTCACTGCAAGCTCCGCCTCCCGGGTTCCCGCCATTCTCCTGCCTCAGCCTCCCGAGTAGCTGGGACTACAGGCGCCTGCCACCTCGCCCGGCTAATTTTTTTTTTTTTATTTTTTAGTAGAGACGGGGTTTCACCGTGTTAGCCAGGATGGTCTCGATCTCCTGACCTCGTGATCCGCCCGTCTCGGCCTCCCAAAGTGCTGGGATTACAGGCTTGAGCCACCACGCCCGGCGCTAATATTTTCTTTTCTACTACTTAGTTCAGGTCCCTATCACTTCTAACCTTGACTATTACAATATTCTTCTAGTTTCCATGCCTTTAGTCTTGCTCTCTTTCGATCAATTCTCCTCTTAGTGATGTTTCCAGAATGTGTCCCAGAGTATCACTCCCCTGACTGGTGAATCCCATCATCTGAGGGACAACATTTAGATTCCTTTGTGAGAACAACAACGTCCTTCATGACTAGGACCCTTTCCATCCTCACCTTCTACTCCCCTTCTACCAGCCCCACATGTGCTCTGCACCCTTTCCATTCCAAATTATTGCATTTCTTCACGCATTTCTCTTTCGTGCTTCTGTGCCTCTGTTCTCTCTGCTCGGAATAGTTCTCATCAATTTTGTACACATGATTAACTTTTATGTATCCTCCAAAATTTAGCTTCACTGGCATGTCCTCCTTAGAGTCCCCTTTAATTCCCAACTAGATTTTGTCCTTCCTTCTTACACCTCCCAAAGCACCCTTCACCTTATATATTGTCATCATTTGCTTGTGTGTCTGTCTTTTTCCCAGAAATGTGAGTTCATTGAAGGCAGAGACTATGTCTTATACACCTTTGTGTACCCAGAGCTTAGCCTCATATTTGCCATTCAGTGGGGACATGAAAAATATTTTTTTTTTGCTATGAAGACTTGCACATTAACCTGAAAATATGAAAGTCCTACTTTTTGGAAATCATTTGATTTTTCAGCCTTTATAAAGCCCGTCTAGCATATTTCACATTCTAACGGTAATTATGGATTCTTAGTTGAATCTCCCTCTGTAGGTTTCATGGCAAGGACCAGTACTTTATAAAGATTTTCTTAGGTTCAACGTTACGTTTCTGTATTGAGAAGCCCTTTTATAGGCAGACCTTTCTGCCCAGATTTTCCTTCTTCTGTGTTATGCACAGTTTATAGAAATTATTGAAAACCAGGTTGCTTCCTAGGTTCAACACCATACATTAACGTTCCTCATTTACTGCCTGACTCATTCTATGCAGTAATATCAATGCCCCAGCAATTCTCCTGAGTTGTCACTGGGACACAGTTCACCGTTATCCTGAAGGGAAAGATGAGAATTTGAGCATAGGCTTTTTCAAAGTTACAGGAGAGTAGGCTGGGAGCTGTGGCTCATGCCTGTAATCTCAGCACTTTGGGAGGCCAATGTGGGCGAATCACCTGTCAGCAGTTTGAGACCAGCCTGGCCAACATGGTGAAACCACATCTCTACTAAAAATACAAAAATTAGCCAGGCATGGCGGCTCGCGCCTGTAATCCCAGCTACACAGGAGCCTGAGGCATGAGAATTGATTGAACCTGGGAGGCAGAGGTTGCAGTGAGTCGAGATCGCATCACTGCACTCCAGCCTGGGCAAGAATGAGTGAGACTCCATCTTAAAAAAACAAAAAACAAAAAACAAAAAAAAAATTACATGAGAGTAGGTTTAGGGAATTTTTTAAGCCTCTTAATCTTTCCTCATAAGCTTATATTAGAATGAAGAGTAGCTCTTTCCATTAATTCTGAAGTTTATGACATCAATTATACTTTTAGCTACCCCTGCAACCGTTACCACTTCTTCCTGCTTAAAAAGTAAAATGGAAAATAAAGTAATGAAATATACAATTAGCTTAAAGATAATTTACTAAAAGGGAGCTGATAATATTTGGCAAACGAGGTAGAATTAGATTGAGTGCTATCCCAAGAGCTATCTTGAATGCAGAGGCAAGAAAAAAGACAAAATTACATTCAGGAAGGAAACAGCTCAAATGCAGAAGAGACAGGATGGGGCATTAGGGTGAAAGGGCAAGATGAGGGCACTGATGGGCAGTGAGGATGGTGACTTGAAGCATCAAGCAAATAAAGTACAGAGTGGAGCAGGTGAGACTGGGCAGTTCAGGACATTAAGTCACGAATACGCCTTGTTCCAGGTTGCCATCTATACACATTTCTTAAAGGCACTGCACTCCATTTATCACCATCTGCATACATAGAGTAACAGTCTAGTCAAAGCAAGGTCAAGGTTTCTTTAGGTTTCCTTGGCAGAACTTTGTGAACTTTTGTGGGTGTGCTAGAGATGGGCCACATGCTTTCTGGTGCAGACCTCCACGCCACAGCTGAGGTACGGTCAGATCTCTGTAAACCTGGACATTCATACTCCAGCTGGGCTACCACAGCTCCACTTTCTTGGCCATTGCTCGAGTCCCATGAGATCCCATGATCCATGGAGGGTTTCAGCTATTCCAGGCCTAGCAAGGCAAAAATCAAGTACCGAATGGATAGATTTTCACAGAGTAGAAAATCAAGAAATGGCATCCCTGGGATGAGCCCAGGAGCCAATTCTCCAGTTTTCAGCAGGACCCAGTGGCATAAATGAGAGAGTGGGAATCCCCTCAGGCTCTGTACCAGACCTGATGCCTCAAGGGTTATCTTGCAGGTACTCCTATCCTCCAAGTATCATCTGGTCTATGGTAAGCAAGAGTGTGACTCATTAAAGGCACTACAGCAGATTTAATACACATGAAGTCAAAGCTGTCGAATCACATCCTCTGTGCACCTGAAATGTTAGGGCTGGTGCCCATTACAGAGAGAACTTACGAACAGCTTTGCTGGTGGGGGACCTCATGCTTGAGGTATGCAGTGGAATGTTCCCCCGTCAAGTAGACTGCCAAAGCCTGAAGTCCTTGACATCTAACTCTTCATCCAGGCTCACCCTGGCCCTCTACAAAATTAATATATTTGAGTAAACATATTCTAATCAGGCTATAAATAACTTCAGTTAGTTACAAGTGTGCAGGCTCGTCATGCCAAATCTTTGTTGGAATTTTTCCTTCCTGAGTCCTCCTACCTTTCTCCACTTCTAACTCCTTTAGTTTGGTACTTATGAGATTATTTCTTCTTGGATTCCTCAGATGAAAAGCAAGAGAAGAGGGCAGGTGTATCTAGAAATAGAATAGGTTAGCACTGACAGAAGTGGCTGAGGTCAATGAATATTTAAAAGAAGCCAAAAAGTAATTGATGAGGACTCTTGCTTTTGAAACCTCATTTTCCAATCCAATGCACAAAACCTACAAACTGAGGTGAAAATTCCTGTTGCACCATCTTCTTTGACTTTGCCAGTCATTGAGAGAGGAATGTGGAGGATAGTTAGGCTAAGGGTAAGGCTAAGTATGTGTTGGTTCTTCATCTTCCCAGGAGAAATTGCCTCAGGGTTCCCTGGCCTTGGGAGTCCTCTCTGCAGAGGCAGATTGAAGCTAAAGCCGATTCAAACTGTCAAGGTGAACTTCCCAGTCACATTCTGATCACAGATGAGTGGATTGGTGAATAGGACTGTTCCAAAGGCAAAATTAGAATCCGGAGAAGTTTGGGCTCCCTTGTCAGTATCTTAATCCTTACCAAACTCTCTCTGGGCCAAAGTCTCATGCCACCCTGGCCCTGAAGTCCTGTTCTTCTGCCCCCTCTCATGGATCTTCCCTGTCCTGCAGGTACATTCTTGGCCTACATGCCCTGGGCTTTCCAAGGGGAGGAGCTAGCTAACTCACCAAATTATCTTCACCTGCACTAATAAAGAAATAAATAGAGGAAGCTAACGGAAATCTCGTAAGATCATGACTCTTTGGAGATTATTTTGCTTTCTAACAGCGACCTTCCAGAAGCAATGCCTTAGAAAAGAAGTAATTCTGATGGAGAAGTATTCCCAGTGATGTAAAAGGGATAGCAGAACCCTAATAGGTGTGAAGGGATAGATACCTTTAGGTAGGGAAGTCCTTGCAGGGTTTCTCAGAGGTAAGTATCTGATGTCCTGCTTACATATGGAAAACCTGTAGCAGTGAAGAATTCTGCATCATTTAATTTTTCAGAGTCATTTAACAAACATTAATGAGAGGCCTATTACGTGAGACCCTGTGCTAGGTGCTAGAAATATAAAGTAAATAACAGGCTGGGCACGGTGGCTCACGCCTGTAATCCCAGCACTTTGGAAGGCCAAGGTGGGCAGATCACTTGAGCCCAGGAGTTTGAAACCAGCCTGGGCAATGTGGTGAAATTCCATCTCTACAAAAAATACAAAAATTATCCAGGTGTGGTGACCTGTGCCTGTAGTCCCAGCTACTCAGGAGGCTGAGGTGAGCGGATTGCTTGAGCCCGGGAGGCAGAGGGTGTAATGAATCATGATCACACCACTGCACTCCAGCCTGAGCAACACAGTGTGGCCCTGTCTCAAAAAAAAAAAAAAAAAAGAAAAAAAAAAAGAGAAAGGTAAACAACATAAATATGTCTCTGCCCTCATAGAACTTACATTCTAATGGGGAGGCAAACCAAAAATAGACGTGAACGGACAAACTAGATCTGTAAAGTGGGTTGGAGTTGTATTAAAGACAGCATCAGGAAAGCCTTCTGTAAGGTGCAAACATTTAAGCTAAGATTCAAAAATGAAAACAGTCAGCCATGCAGAGAGATTGGGAACAGTGTTCCAGGCAGAGCGAACAGCCTGCGCCAAAGGGCTGGAAGAGTTTAGCACATTCAAGGAAGGGAAAGAAGACCAGTGAGGCTAGAGCTTGCTGACAGTGGGGAGAGGGACACAAAATAAGGTTAAAGAGAGAGGTAGGGGCCGGGCGCGGTGGCTCACGCCTGTAATCCCAGCACTTTGGGAGGCCGAGGCGGGCGGATCACAAGGTCAGGAGATCGAGACCACGGTGAAACCCCGTCGCTACTAAAAATACAAAAAAATTAGCCGGGCGCGGTGGCGGGCGCCTGTAGTCCCAGCTACTCAGGAGGCTGAGGCAGGAGAATGGCGTGAACCCGAGAAGTGGAGCTTGCAGTGAGCCGAGATCGGGCCACTGCACTCCAGCCTGGGCAACAGAGCGAGACTCCTGTCTCAAAAAAAAAAAAAAAAAAAAAAGAGAGAGGTAGGGAACAGAGCAGGTCGATAGTAAATTATGGCCTTGGAGTTTATTCAAAAGGAAATGAAAAATCCTCCCAGGTATGAGGTCGGGGATTCCATTCCAGCATGCATTTAGGAAGCGCTTGCTACTCTGGAAAACGGGCTATAGGTGGACAAGAGTGGCCATAGAGAGACAAGAGTGGCCATAGAGAGACAAAAGCTGACGTAACAGTCCAGGCAAGAGATGGTGGTGGCCCAAACTTAGATGGAAGAGTGGCTACAGGTGAGGCATGTTTTTACAGATAGAATCAACAGGACTTGCTAATGCACTGGATATATTGGTTAAGGGCAGGGGAAGAATCAAAGAGGACCAAAGGGAAGGAGGGCTTCACAGCCCATTCACTATTGCCCTCCCTGGGCTGTGACTCCTTATGCCTTCTTGAGCTTCTCAGAACTCCCAGGCCTTGAGAGAAAGATCTTGCTTGGATCCATTAAAGGCATCCCTCTCCATGAGTAAAATCATCTATGAGGCCCATTTCAAGTTTTCCACTTGAATTAGAAATTATTTCTCAGAAGGCACAAAGAAATCAAAAAGACTTCATGCATTAAACTGCACTGACGTTGGCATGAGAAAATGATGACTTGCTTTGAGATAGTGAAAGATTCTTACTGAACTGCCCAGAGCAGTTATCAAAAGGTTTAAGAAAGATGTCAGGAAGTCCAGTGCAATATGGGTGACTAAGTGAGAATTCTGATTGTAAAGCTGGGCATGATTTATTTTTCTGCACTAACTCAATGTAAAAGCCTCCAAGAGATCTCTTCCAAACACAAATAAACTCTTATGACAGTAAGCCTGCATTAAGTAGTACTTTAGCACCTCATGGTTTTCTGTCTTGAATGCTACCTATTCCTATAGATGGTCTTGGGAAATATTCACAAATAAACATGGATTCTCTTCTCTTTTCTTTCCTTTTTTTTTTTTTTTTTTTTTGAGATGGTGTCTCACTCTGTTACCCAGTCTGGAGTGCAGTGGCATGATCGCTCACTGCAACCTCCGCCTCCTGGGTTCAAGTAATTCTCCCGCCTCAGCCTCCCGAGTAGCTGGGACTACAGGTGCCTGCCACCATGCCTGGCTAATTTTTTTTTTGTATTTTTAGTAGAGACAGGGTTTCACTATGTTGGCCAGGCTGGTCTCGAACTCCTGACCTTGTGATCCACCCACCTCGGCCTCCCCAAGTGCTGGGATTACAGGCATGAGCCACTGCGTCTGGCCATGGATTCTCTTTTCTAATAACTAGCATAATTACTATCAGCAGAACATCTGGTACAAACTAGGATGAACTAGGGCTCTGGGGGCCTGCCTGTACACTCCGGAGAGCCAGGAGCCCTGGCGCCTTTCCGCACAGGAGATCTGGAATGCCCGGCTGCTGGAGTACAGGTGTTTATGTGTCTATGATGGTGACTCCCCAGATTTCCCCAGTTCTCAACTCGTGTGCCCAACTCAAAGCTAGGAAACAGCAAAATGGTGAAATACTGTCCTCCTGCTTTCCTGCCCAGGACCTGCCTGGCCTTCCCTGTCTCAGAGAACAGGTCACAGGTCACCATGGGGAATTCTATCCCCCCACTGGGAGGATGGATCTTCCAAAATGATGCTGGTTATTTTGGTGGCTGTGGCTTCTGTGTGTGTGGGTGTGTGTGTGTGCATGTGTGTGTTTTCTGTGACCACCCAGTCTCCCTGGTGCATCCCACCTTTCCTCAGATCCCCTGTTCCCTCCACAATAACAGAAACATTCCCAGGGACTCTGAGGAGAGAGAGTGCTGTCACTCCAGAGGACATTTTTTTAGCAATAAAATTGAGTGTCAAGTGTTTTGTTGTAAGTAATGAAAGTAATCACAGAAATATTTTCCCCGTTGCCTTCTAAAGCAATGCTGTTAACGTTTAGTGAATAAAAACCAGAAATAGCTTATTTGGCAACCATTTTCAGTGTTGTACCTTTTCTTTCATAGCTGTTAAATAAAATCTATTTATATACTATAGTTAGGATTTCACACAATAATTTAATTACTTTGGGTGTGGTTTCTTGTGAAATTCTATTTCTATGCTTTAAACTGAACAGAGGCTGGTCAAGAGATGAAAGGATGAGTTTAGAAAAGTTGTCACATGTCTCCTTATTCCCAGGGTCGAAAAATAGCTGAAATAGAAAATTATATACTAATTCTTAGATCAAGAAATGCTGTGTAATTTACCAACATTGCTATGTTAATGGTAATCACGCTCCCATTAGGACATAGTGGGGTACAAAGAGATCTAAGGCATGGTCTATGCTGTCAAGGAGTTTACAACCTTCTTCCTAATGCTGCAATCAGCGTGGCTCCTGCTTGCCTTAGGGCCTTTGGCCATGCCATTCTTTTTTACCTTCCATAGCTTTCCCAGCCCTCTGACTCAGCAAACACCAATTGCCTAAAAGCACTTCAAAGTGGCATAGCTGAGGGCCAGACGGTAGCTGCATGTGAAATGAAAGGAGGGAAACACCAGTCAGGAGCGGAAGTTGCTACAATTAGCATCTTGAGGGGAAGGGCTGAGATGCAAATGAACCTAGAAGGAAGAATAGGATGTGTTCCAGAGAACACGAGGGAGGACAGCACTGCCTGAAGGAATAGAATAGTGGGCACAGCAAACCTGGGTACATCAAAACACTGGGGATATCTATAGGGAAGTAGTGGGATTAATATTTATGTTGCTATTAATCCCACTATTTTTATTTATAATATTAATATTAATATATTGCCGTTACTTTTAATGACAAAAACTGCAATTACTTTTGCACCAACCTAATAAATAGGTCAAATTTAGACAAAGGAGCTTAACTTTTAGCTTTAGGTCCATTAAAGGCCTTTGAACAAAGTGATTATGTATACAAACCTGATCTTTTGGCATCCAAATTACAAAATAGATAAAATAAAGGGGTTTCATTCCTGTTATAAAGATTTCTTGGCTTTACCAAAAGATTATGAAAAGGTTATTTTAAATAACATCACTTTGGGTGGATTAAAATGTTTGTTTATAACTAAAATAGTTTGATACCACTGAGCTAAAAAGATTTACTCAGCAAAAGAAAATAAAAGGCAAATAATTAAAGAGCAGAAAAACATTAAGATAAAATAAACTGCAATCCTCATGCATGAAATTGACATCTGTGATTTGGTTTACGAAATTTTAATCTGCATAAAATTTTTCAGGACCACCTCTACTGCTTTTGGTAAAATGTCTTTTGGATTCTAAAACACCACTGAAGAAAAAAATTCCAGAATATCTTTAGTTTAAAAAGTACAGTCAATCAGCAGCTCAGATGCCAGCTATCTCGCCCTTCAAATAAAATTGACAGTGAGATATCCAGCTTCCTCCCACTTTCCCTGGGGATGGCTTTTGCCTAGTGATTCCTCTCGAGTGTCTCTTGCAGTCTTTCAGTGCTGTCCATTCTTTAAAACACTGCACTTCCCCAAATGTAGACCATGCAGAAACCTTATTTAGAATAAACAAAAATGTGTAAAGGAAAGGAATTACTAACACTCGCCAAACCTGACATACCCATTGCCTAAGGAAAAATCATTCCACTATTAAACTCTCAACGGAGTTCCCTACGTGGCACACCAACTCCTGTGCTCTTGATTCTCAGACCAATGTCCCCTGGAGAGCAGTTCTTCTTTCCAACCTCACACAGCATGGCTCCACCCCACTTCAGAGAAGCCTTTTCCCTTGCTCAGAGCTCAGATCCACCTCCACTCACTCCCAGCAGTAAATTTCCTCAAGTTTAGGTTATTCAGGCTAGATCAAAATAAGAACAGTCAGAGCTCATCTTTCATGGTATGGAAACAATCATGAAGTGATTCACTAATGAATCTACCACTTACAATATTAGTCCCTACTCAAACAGTCTTTCTTGCATTACACATTTGTAGATTAGCCTCTTGCAGATGTCCAGATATTGTAAATATCTGGAAGTACAAGGCCAAGTCATTGCAAATTGAAATTTTACATATCTGGAAAAATGCAGAATTTCATCAAGTTCATGAAAATGTGTTGAGAACTTTGTTGGAATCATAGACTCTGACAAATGAGGGTCAGGTGAGTTGGTACTGTTAACCATGGAAAATGGACAAGAAGTGGTGGCACAAGAGGTACATCCTTAGCCATTTACATGCAAAAACTTAGGGAGGCCTGGGAGAGAGCTGAATAAGTTTTGCAAAAATGATCTTCATTATGATTGTGCTTTGAAAGTCAAACTAGAAGTGAAGAAAATTATATTCATTATCATACTACTTTGTTAGAATATTTACGCCTTAAAAAATCAACACTTGATTCCTTCTTTATTATTCTAAAAATTAGCATACAGTTCTAGTTTTAATTAAATTGAGTTTAAAAATAGAAATCAATTTATTTTTACATGTTTTAGTTTCACTTTTCAGAATAAAATTCCAGTAAAATCTTTTCTCCACTACTTCCTATGAAACTTTGGCCTATTTGCAGTGAATTCACCTTCTGGTATCATAGTTTTTCTGCTACAGAAGATGTTCTGTACCTCATGGGAACATCAGTGCCATTGCTGTAAAATGTTCTCCTGAAACATTATGTTATTCATTGGATATGGGTCTCTAATGGACTGAATTGTGGCCCTCAAGAATTCATACGTTAAATCCCTAACTCCCAATGTACAACATTTGGAGATAGGGCCTTTAGGGAGATAATTAAGGTTAAATGATGTCATAAGAGTGAAGCCCTGATCCTATAGGACTGATGTCCTTACAAGAAGAGGAAGAGACACAAGGGGTGTGCACAGAGAAAAGGCCATGTGAGAGCACAGCAAGAAGCACTAGCTGCAAGCCAGGAAGACCAGCCTCACCAGAAACCCACTCTGCCAGCACCTTGACCTTGGACTTCCAGCCTCTAGAACTGTGAGGAAATAAATTCCTGTTGTTTTCTTAAGCCACCTGCCTGTGGTATTTTGTATGGAATCCAAGCTGACTAATAGAGGGTTAAATTACATTATTTAACAAGGGGGTTGTTCTTAGCATCTATGAGTTACATTTTATTGAAGGTTTCTTGTATCCTAGACCCTACTGAATATTTAAGAAACATGATCTCATTCATCCTCACAGAGCCTCAGAAAGTCATATCACTGTCTACATTTACAAGTGAGGAAACAGAGGCAAAGAAAGATGACTGTCAGTCACTTGTGTAGGGTCATCTAGCTGGGAAATGGTGAATGAAGCCAAAATTCAAGCCAGTCTGACTCCCCAGCAGTGTTCTCCACTCTGCCTGTGCATCAGAATCACCGGGAAACTATATAAACAATGATGCCTGGGTCCTAGCCCGAGATTCTGATGCCATTGGTCTAGTATATCCCAATTTGTTAAAACTCCCCAGCTGTATCAGAAATCTGTTGCTGCAAAACGAATTACCACAAACTTAATGGATTAAAATAACGGCAGCTCTACCATCCAGTAGTTTTTGTAGGCTAGGAATCTGAGCACAGCCTAAGAGAGTCCTCGGCACAAGGCTGTGATTCAATTGTCAGCCAGGGCTGTGTTCTCATCAGAGACTTCGTAGTGAAATGATCTTTCTTTAAGCTCCCTCAGGGACTAAGGTCTCCATTTTCTTAATGGCCATCAGCACTCTTTACTCCTAGAAGCTGCCCCTAGTTCCCTTAAGATGGAGTCTCATACAACACAATGTAATCATAGAAGTGATTCACGTCACCTTCACCATAAAATGTAACCTAACTAAGCGAGTGGCATCTCAATGCCTTTTCCATATTCCACTGGGCATGACTTATCGGGGGTCACCTTAGAGTGTATTTGTCACACAGGTGATTTTAATGCACTGCCAAGATGGAGAATCACAGCTCTAAAGCATTTTGCTCTATTTCTTTTCCACTAGAAATAGTGCAAATTTGAAATTCATAGCTTTTACATTTTTTTCTTACCACTCAATTTTAAATGGCACGTAAAATGAACAGAAAAGAAAAATGCCGTCCTCTCTAGTTATGATTATATACATGAAATTGTCACGATTCAACAATTTTTGGCCTACAAAAACAGTAGTCTTATATGGTTCAATAGGATAATAATATTATTTTTCCCTGATAAACTATGTGCCTGAAACATGCCTAGATGTGGTTAGAGGTTCAGGTAGAGAAAGGTAAAGTCACCTTATTCTTGACTAATGGCACAACTTTAGCAATTCCATAGCAAATCCAAAACATCCAACATTCTGTCTATGAAATATAGTCACATTTTCAAAACAGATTTCAGTAATACTGGAAAGTTAGAAAATACAACTATTCTTTTATGAATCGCAAACACTCTTCTGTAGAAACAAAATTTAAATGATTTTCAGCTTGAGATATTTACAAAGGTAATGTATTATGGGTGAAGAACTGCTTTCGCAGAAATGAGAAAAAACGGCAACAATAAGTTACAGTGTTGTCTAAAAAGAAAACGTAAATTTAGACTGAGCATTTTCATTATGAAGTACTCAACCACATCTGCTGTGAAAATTCTCTAGGGTGGGTAGGTTCTACCTTCCTGGGTGTAAGCACTGGCTATCACTGTCTGGGGGAAGCTGAATTTGAAGACAGTGACTCTAATTTACCTACGTGGCAATTTGCCAAGAGATTTCTGTTCAAAATTGTCTCCCAGAATTTCTCCCAGGAAGAGAAAAGCAGTGAATTCAGCACTCCTAGGCCTGACTGAAATATCAGAATCAACGGGTATGTTGTTGGTTCAATTTCAAAGCAGAAAAGCCCTATTTTGGCATTGTGACTATTTTAGGGGCATTATAACAGAAATCTAAGGATGTTTTCTTTGCCTGGTGAAATGTGCAATTTCCTATGAAAATATCCCAGGCCCAGGCCTTCAATTTTCTCACGCAAGGACAAGCCTTTGGAGAGGTTATGCTACTCTGGTGACAGAAGAGTATATAACATAAAGAACCCAGTACTCTTTGGGGAGTTTTTTACTCTGAGAATACATGGCAGTTTTCTCCCACTTACAAATACTCTAAAACTGTGCCACCCAGCCTGGTAGCCATGAACCACATATGGCTCTTAATCACCTGAAATGGGGCTAGTCTGAATGAAGAAGTGCTAGAAAGGTAAAATACATACCAGAACATACTAGATTTCTAAGACTTCGTTCAAAAAAAGAAAAATATTTTATTAAACAATGCCCATATAAATAATGTGTTAATATAATAATATCCTATTACTGATGATATATTAGGTTAAATAAAATCTGTAACTAAAATTCATTTTACTCTTTTTTTTAACGTAGCTACTAGAAAATTTAGAATTACATATGTGCCATGCAGTGTATTTCTACCAGACATTGAAAACCCATTCTATTCTTTACTAATGAGGTCAGACTGAACCCAGCAGTCTTGTCGGCTCAGAAGGTCTGAGCCGGAACTTCAGATGTTGGATACTGAAATGAAGGGTTGCACAGCAGAGCAACAGAAGGATTTACCCAGGTATTAGGCACAGAAACAGACACATAAATCATGAGGGCCAGGTTTCCATGAGTGTTTCAGAAGGAAAGCTGTGGTTCTGAAAGTGCAGTCTTTAGACCAGCAGCACTGCTCACGGACTCACTGAGCATCGCCAGGGAACTAGTCAGACATGCCAATCCTCAGGCTCCGTCCTCTACCCACTGAGTCAGAAATTCTGGGGGTGGGAGTCAATAGTGTGGGGTTTAACAAGCCCTCCAGATGATTCTGATGCACCCTCAAATTTCAGAACCCCTGTTATAGCTCATTGAACATTCCACCGGCCCTGTGGGTTGGTATTAATTAACACTCCCTTTCACAAGTGATATAGTTTGGATGTTTGTGCCCGCTCAAGTCTCATGTTGAAATGTAGTCCCTCATGTTGGAGGCGGGGCCTGGTGGGAAGTCTTTGGATCACGGGGGTGCCTCCCTCATGAATGGCTTAGGCCATCCCCTTGGTGATAAGTGAGTTCACATGAGATCTGGTTGTTTAAAGGTGTGTGGCACCTCCCCCACTTTTCTCTTGCTCATGCTCTCGCCATGTGACATGCCTGCTCCCCCTTCACCTTCTGCCATGAGTACAAGCTCCCTGAGGCCTAATCAGAAGCAGATGCCAGCTCTATACTATCTGTACAGCCTGTGAACCATGAGCCAATTAAACCTCTTTTCTTTATAAATTACCCAGTCTCAGGTATTTCTTTATAGCAATGCAAGAACAGCCTAATACAACATGTGAGGAAATTGCATGATAAAGAAAGAAAGAAACTTACCCTTATTACACAGCTATTAACTGGCAAAGAAATCAAGCTTTCAGCCCCAATGTTTATAATCTTAGAGTTGATACTCTTTATCAGATGTCAACTCAATGAGAAAAACAAAAAGTCAGAAGAGAAACAGATCTAGATAGAGTGACTGTTAAACTTCACAGGGACACTAACCAGAAAATCTGAGGAAGCTCTGGTTGCTTGCCTGCAAAAATGCACTTTTATACAGCACTGATACAATTTCAGGCTGCCCCTTGACCCGTTGGAGGTTCTGCCTGCAGCCAATTTGATCGTGCCTGATTGAGCGCTCCAGATTGGATGATGAGTCGTTCTTCATAGTGAAGTAGTAGTCCTTACATGAATAAGGTTTCATGTGTTTTATGCTTCCTACTAAACATATACTGAGGGAAAAAAGTTGACCTGAAATATTACAGATATTATTGTCTTAGCTTGGGCTGCCATAACCAAATGCCATAGACCAGGTGGCTTAACAACAGATATTTATTCCTCATGGTTCTGGAGGCCGGAAGTCTGAGATCCCGGAGCCAGCGTGGTCAGGTTCTGGTGAAGGCTCCCTGCCTGGTGGCAGATGGTTCACTTCTTGCTGTGTCCTCATATGGCAGAGAGCAAGCTCTGGGGCCTCTTCCTCTTCTCATAAGGACATAATCCATCAGGAAGCCCACTTTTATGACCTCATCTAAACTGATCACCCAAAGGCCCCATCTCCAAATGCACTGGGTGTTAGAGCTTTGACATATGAATTTAGGGAGATAAAATTCAGTCCATAGCAGATGGATGAGAACTATGCTTCTTCTGTTTGCTTAAGAAGGAACAAAATACTCATTAGTGGCTTATAACCCAACTGGCTCTAAGTGGAGGGAGTAGCAGGTACCAAACTGATTTTGAAGTCTACAAAAGGCAGGGTCTCCATGGGAAGGGAGGGCCACAGACATTGGTCACACTAAGCAGTAATGTCAAAGCACTGCTACAAAACAGGTAAAGGACCTTGCTAATACTGTGTGTCTTTCCTATTTGAAGATGATACTAATAACAGTAATTTCTACCTGTGATAGCTTTGGGAGCAAATTAGGCTGAGAAAATTGACATATAATGAACGTCCCTTTGTGTTTGCAGTACAGAGAGTATTGGCAGAGCCTGAAGCTGTTTGATAAACACAGCACAGCTCACTTTTAACTTTAGCTGGAACATTTATAATTTATTCTCAGACAATGGCGATCAAATGCTTGGGGATGGGGATGAAGGCAAGGAGGCTGGTCTCTTTTTATCAAGCTGCAAAAGAAAAGCTAAACATTTATTCTTTCATAAAAGGAAAAAATAGGTTATCTTGAAATGTATTGGTAATTCTTTATTATTTCTTTAATAAGTAATTCTACACTTAAGAAGACAGGAAAATATTTAAGGGTGACTACATACCCGCTGTTCATTTGGCATTTATTTAATGCCTTGAAACAATAGGCATTCTCGTATAAATGGGTTGAGTTCTGAAAGTTTGTGCTTAGGCAAATAAAATTTTCCATAAAATTATAAATAATTTTATATTATACATAATTATCTATATTCATAAAAATACATTCACACGTGTGTATATGTGGCTTTTTTATATTATTAAAATATATTTTAATTTTTTGCTTTTGGAATCATCCTGCATACCTAACCATTATTTATGGCATTTTTATGGGGGAAATGCAATTAATGTTAGAAACCTATATACACCTACCCCTGGCAAAAGAGGAGAACTTCACTATCTTCTGTGACTCTGTAAAGCAGATAAGGGATTTTTTTTTCTCCACCAGCTCTGGCGGAAGCAGTTTTCCTTTCCTCTGGCAGCTATTTTTGCAAGTGGAAAGGAATTCGCCCCCTGGTGGTGACCACATATTAACATGAAATATTTATAAACTGAGTTTTTATGTATTACAAACTGCTTATGCATGCCTTCCTTTGCCCACCCTGAGATTTTCTTGTAAATATGTATATGTCCCAAAGCTTTTAGGGCATTAGCTCGCATCGAAAAGAGGCTCTGCAAGTTTTCTGTGTAATTATTAGGGACATCAACTCTTTACCAACTATTGAACAAGAATAAATGACTTATTCTTGCAAGCTCCCAGGATATAATCATAAGCAAAAGTGTTTTTCTTCTAATACGAGTGCACCATCATAACTACTCTAAGGTGGGTACCAATAGTATTACTAAATTTCTTTTTTTTTTTTTTTTTTTTTTTTTTTTTGAGACGGAGTCTCGCTGTGTCACCCAGGCTGGAGTGCAGTGGCGCGATCTCGGCTCACTGCAAGCTCCGCCTCCCGGGTTTATGCCATTCTCCTGCCTCAGCCTCCGAGCAGCTGGGACTACAGGCGCCTGCCACCTCGCCCGGCTAGTTTTTTTTTGTATTTTTAGTAGAGACGGGGTTTCACCGTGTTAGCCAGGATGGTCTCGATCTCCTGACCTCGTGATCCACCCGCCTCGGCCTCCCAAAGTGCTGGGATTACAGGCTTGAGCCACCGCGCCCGGCCGTATTACTAAATTTCTAATAAACTAGTCCCTAAGTTGGAATTTCTGTAATACACACACGCACGCACATACACACGCACGCACACACACATATGCACATACACACACACACGCACACACACATATGCACATACACGCACACACACAGACGCACACACACAACACACACGCGTTCTATCAAACTTAATGGACAAGGTAAACTGATCTTGTCATTCCCCAGATACAATTTCTGCTGCCCGCAATTTTCACATTGCCTTTTTTATGGTTTTCCTTTAGCCATACTCCCTAGAAGAAATTCCCTTTTTCTTTCTATATTGCCTTAAATCTCATGGTCCAACATCCCCTTTCTCTAGCAACATGAAATATTTATTCTTTCTCTTTCCTGAGATATATTGTGAACCTAGAACATGCAGTACTGAATAATGTGATCTCTCCTGTGTTAAAAAAAGAAAAAGAACTTTTCTGCCTGAATTCCCCTGCCTGGACTACATAATTAGCACTTTCTTATACATTACCTTGTCTCTAATTTTTAATTCCACACATTTCAAAACTTTATTACATAATGTCATATTAAGGTATTTCTAAATTAGAGTATATGCTGCTTCTGAGCAGAAAAATTTCTTACACTTCTTATTCAGGTTGTGCATGCCTAATCTGAAAACCCAAAATCTGAAACACTCCAAAATCTGAATGTTCTTGGTCACTGACTTGACACCACAAGTGCAAAGTTCCACACACAAGTACTTAGCACAAACTTTGTTTTATGCACAAAATATTAATCATATAAAATTACCTTCAGGCTATGCATATAAGGTATATATGACATGTAAATAAATTTTGTGTTTAGATGTAGGTCCCATCTCCAAAATATTATGTAAATACTCAAAATCTGAAAATATCTGAAATCTGAAACACAGTCACAAGCATTTTAGATAAGGGATAATCGACTTGCACTTAATTTTTCATTCATTACTTCACTTCAGGGATTGTTTACCACATTTGTTCATTCATTTTCCTAATTCGCTCATTTGGCGAGCATCTATGAAACATGAATGAGATGCTGTTGATATCATTGGGTCCATGGGACCTAAAGCTATTTCCATAATGTGTGCTCAACAAATCCCCATGGATTAAATAACCCACTCTCTTACCCAGTCCTGATTTTCATTATCTGTGAGCTGGAAAGCTAGTTGCTATGAAACAGCACAAAGGTAGTTGCAAAAAGATGTTTTCCGACATCCTGAGATAATGACCCTGACTCTGCCTCAGTTTAACACAAATTCCTTCTGTCTAGCTGAGATCTCAGTATATGTGTCCACCAAGTGCCTCATGGGAAAAGTATAAACCCTGAGGAATAGGAGTAGCGATATTTGTGCCTGAAAGCTTCTGGCCTTTTACTGTGAATGAAGCATGAGGCAGTGTCATCTGCTGAGAGAAAGGAAATGTCAGCAAGGAGGTTGGGGTTTAAGGAAGAGGGAAGAATCCCTGGGAAGAAAGCAAGAGGCTGTTCCCTGGAGAATCACCAAAGGATAGCTTTGAGAATCTCACTGAGATTGGAGACCAAAAGTATGTGGTGACAATGACCTGTGGTTTCCTCCAACAACATTCAGTACCTGCTTCAAGGGACAGAAAAGGTCAATTTTACATTAACCACAGTCAGAACACAGCAGGCTGATAGCACTGGTGGAAATGAAGGCCCAGGCAGGAGAATAGTTCAAGAGATGCCCCCTCGTTTCTAGCCAGGGATGGAATAGAAGGAAGGGAAGCAATGAAGGGAATGGGAGCTTGGGGAACCAAAGGACTCGCTGGGCATGGTGGGTGAAAGCTGGAGAACTTAAAGGCTGTGGTCACAGATTATTTTCATATTGATGTTTGCTACTTCAGAAATGAAGTTGTTCTTGGTGAGAATGAAGTTGAGGATGGGTAGCTCATGTACAATAGAAGCAAAAGTGAAACGTTAAGGAAATCAAGTTGAAGTTTGGATGGATTTTTCATCAGAATGTTAATGCTATCTGTAATTGTGCCAGGAGTTCCGGAAGCCAGGCCTTCTGTGAGTTAGGTGGCGAAATCCTCAATAAATGAAGGTTGATAGGATGGGGAGTGGGATAGCCACACAGCCATGAAACTCAAAATGGTAGAAAAATGCAGGGAATCCTGCCCCTTAGTAAAGTTTAATTGGTTTATAGTTTGGTTCATTCTGTGAAGCAGCTTATCTATTTAATAACTCAGGAAGCATAAGCATGGTTGGTAAACACATCAAAACTATGTAAATTCAGAAATAAATACTTAGAAAAAGCTTAAAGTTTTATTCTGTGGTTTTCTAATGAAAGGCAATTTACCAGCCATTATGCATTTCCTATCTCATTTGAAAATAACACAGACTGACATTTTGCTAATTCATTATGCCTGATCAAAATCATATTTTTTTTAATCTAAGCTTTGGGTGGCATTTAAGTGTTGTACTGGGATGCCTGTTTAGAAGGATTATGCCCAAGATTATTTTTTTTAATGACTAGATGTGAACATATTCTCTTTCTGCACCACTTCTCATTCAACTTAGAATGCAAAGTACAAATCTTATTGCAACCTAACAAAATTCCTTGAGAGTTAAGAGTCTGGTTTCAAAACTGGGAAAATGTCATACTGAGTGTTTTAAACTTAAAGCAAAAGGATAGTATGTGAATTCAAAGCGATAATGGTAAATGCTAGACATTAGCAAGTCTTTACCTCCTCATCAAATATATGAGGAGATGTAATCTGTAGAACTTCATTATCTCCAGCTTGTGAGAAAGCCCATGGAGGAAACCACCACCTCCATCATTTATGCCCCTTTAAATTCTCAAGAATATCTCTTGACTTGTCTGCATAATAATTAGGTTGCTCTTGAGACATGTTTGTTCTCAGCCAGGCAATGACCTGGGAGGATCAAGGCTGACAGCTACATTCCCAAGGCATAAAGTGCAGGAGGGATGCAGCAAAGAAAGCCCCTTGGTGATAAGTCAGGGCATTTTGGTTGGTGGTGGTCAGCTTTGGGGAGTAATGGGACCAGGAAGACGGAAGGGTTATAGGACAGAAGGGTTGGATGGTGACCTGGTCTGGCTGGTGTTCTCAGGGTTTCCACAGGTCTATCCTAAAGTGAAGGATAGGCCCTTGACCATACCAGTCTTCCCAGGTGACAACATTGTAATCCCATGCTTCAGTCACAAGCCCAATCCTACTCCTGCCCTTCTAGGCAAGTTTCCTTCACATCCATTACGTGCCAAAGATGTCACCCTCATGAATAATTTCATGGAACACATTAGTTGTGTCCTATGCATACTAAATGTAAAATGTTTCTTAGGCCTCAACCCCTTTCTATAAATTGGGACACTAACTCCCCACTGCACTTTCTGCTCCTCTCCACTGGACAGACAATTGCAACTTTTTGTGCAGTGCCAGCCACATTCATGTAACACCATAGTAAAGGCTGAAGTAAATGGATTTGGCAGTATTAGGTGTCTGGTCACGGGACTCCTTTCCATACTGGTAAAATGAACATGGCTGCCACCAATGACCCCTTCACTGTTTTCAACGACATGGTCCTCATGTTCCAAGATGATTCCACTATGTCAAGTTCAATGGAATCTTTAAGGATAGGAATGGGACACTCATCATCAATGGGAAGCCCATTTCCATCTTCCAGGAGAGAGATCCCACCAACCTCCAATGGGGTGATGTTGGTAAGGGGGCCCCTGGTGTCATCACTATCTTCAAGAAGATTGGGGTTCACTTAAAGGTGAAGTCACAAAAGTCCTCATCACTGCTCCTTCTGCTGATTCCCCCATGTGTGCAAGGAGAGTGAACCATGAGAGACATAAGCATTCCCTCAAGACTATCAGCAACAACACCTGAACCACCAACTGCGTGGCCCTCCTCCCCAGGAACATCCACGGAGCTCTCCCATCAGGGAGGAACTCACTGTTATAAACAATGCCATCAGTGCCACCCAGAGACTGTGGATGGTCCTTCTGGCAAACCATGGTGCAGTGGTCATCATGGCAGCATCCTCACCATCACTGGCACTGCCAAGACTCTGTCATGAATCTTACCTGCCACCTAGAGAACACTGCCAAGTACAACGACATCAAAAATGTGGTGAAGCAGGTGATGGGGGATTCCAAAGAGCCTCCTGAGCAACACTGATGACTAGATTGTCTCGCTCGACTCTAATAGTGTAAGGCCGTGGATGCAGAGCCTGGCTTCACCCTCAATGACCACTTTGTTAAGCTTTTTAGTATGAATTTGATTACAGTAACCAGGTCTCCGAAGGAGTAAGATTCCCCTGGAAAACAAGTCCAATAGCCTTGAGATACAAAGAGAAGGACACTCTGTCGCTAGGAAGTCCTTGCCTTGCCTCCACCCCATAATACACTGAGAAACTCCCATCCTCAACACAGTTTCCACTCAAAGCCCCTGAAAAACCCTACCTTGCTGTATGCCATCAGCACCATTAATATCATATTCTATACTAAAATGAGGGAAATCTACATGAGCTTCCCACTGAGAATCACTTCTGAGCTCTCTAGTATGGCCTATCCCTTCCTAGTTAATCTCAGATCTTCTGTCCTCACCACCAACCACTTATCCAACCCAGTACCATATACATCAGCCATACTGGCCTATTTGCTATATTTTATCAACTCTTCCTTGGTGACTACTGTTTCCTTTGTTCTAATGTTCATTCTGTCATACTGGCAAACCTGATAAAAGATAGATAATCTTGAGAATGGAGTAGTGGAGAAAGGCCTTGATAATAAAAAGTTAATAGCATGCAATTACCCATGGATAAGTAAGTCACTGATGATTGTTGGTTGTGAAATAGCTAAACATATGATGCTACCTAAGAGGCATGACCCAAATGTCACTTCTTCTCTGGTGCTTTCCCTGGCCCTATTTCTCCACCTCCCCCAAAATACCTTCCTGCCAAAATTAATTATTTCTTCCTCTACTTTCATGAGAAAACCAAAGCCATCATTGATGAGTTCTTTGATTTTCCATTCTCATTTCTTTTTTTAATGGTTCTTCAAATTGTGTTTCTTAATTTTACAATGCACCATAAACATTTCTTCCATTCAGTGGATGAAAACTAGATACTAAACCATAGAGCACTGCAGTTGTGCCCAAAGACTGTGGTAACAGAAGGGAGACTTAAAGCAAAGTGTTGGCAGGTTAAGCATAGGGCCTGGTAAATTCCTGTCAGGGGCATACACGTAAGAAATGTCCTCAATTCCCCTTTGTAGGGCCCCACAGCCACGCTGAGTTCCCTTGGGTCCTTCAGGTGGAAGGAGTTCTGTAAACTTCTTTACACCCACATAAGGCCTACCCACAATATTTGTCTGATTTTTTTCACCTCATCCTCCACCCTAGCCATCTCATCAAATTCTCTGATCATCTTCCCATTGCTCAAATGCATATCATGTATGGCCTCCTTATATGCCTTGAGGCATGAGCCAGGCCCCGGTTGGTTTTCCTGGGTACAGTGTCCTCAGCAGGGGGCTTTTCTGCAGCCTTTCTTTCTCGCTCTGGCTCTCCTCCTTTTGGCTTTCCTTTGCTCTCTGGCTTCTCCTTATTCTTTAGCATTTTCCTCACCTTCTGCCTTTCTCTTGTTTTCTATCTTTCCATCATTTTCTAACTTTTCCTGGTTTTGCAGGGTACAAGCTGCTTCCAGCTTTCCTTCCTCCTGTGCTTGTTCTTCATTTTCCATTTTTCCTTGGTTCACAGGCTTTCCTTCATTGTCATGGTAGAGTTTTTCCATGTTGAGGCTTCCTCTCCCCTTCCTTACCTTTGCGGACAGGTTCTGCCTTTCTGTCTAGCCTAGCCATGTGTGGGAACAATAGATATACGGACCAGAAAGCACCTGGAGCCACCATTAGTGATACAGTTTGCATTTGTATCCCCATCCAAATCTCACATCCAATTGTATTCCCCAATGTTGGAGGAGGGGCCTGGTGGGAGGTGATTGGATCCTGGGGGCAGATTCCCCCTTGCTGTTTTTGTGATAGTGAGTTCTCACAACACCTGTTTGTTTAAAAAAGTATGTAGCACCTCCCCCTTCACTCTCTTCCTTTTGCTCCAGCAAGGTAAGACACGCCCCCTTCCTCTTCACGTTCCACCATGATTGTAAGTTTCCTAAGGCCTCCCCAGCCATGTTTCCCACACAGCCTATAGAACCATGCGCCAATTGAACTTCTTTTCTTTATAAATTACCCATTCTCAGGCAGTCCTTTACAGCAATGCAAGAATGGACTGATACAATTAGGAACCCAAGGACCAGAGTAGATTGAGGCTGACCTGGGGGAGGAAGGGCAGAAGACACCTGGATTCACATTCTCATTTCTAAGGTTTGTTCCTGCGTACAACTTTGATCCCATCCCTTCCAGCCTATTCTGGGACTTTGTTTCTTGGGTTCTTCTTGTAACATTATCTTCACCCTTTCCCTCTGTTCTGGAGTCTGCCAGTCTGCCCGCAGATTCACGTAGATGTCCCTACCCTAAATCACTTGATCTCAGTGTCCTTTTAGCTAGTATCCTATTTCTAGCCTTTACCATCCAGCAATTCCAGGGAGCACTGTGCCTATCTTGCCTTTGTGTTGTTACTAAGGCATTTATTTGTCCACAGTGCCTTTTAGCTTCCTTCTTTTTTTTTTTTTTCTTTTGAGATGGAGTCTCTGTCTGTCACCCAGACTGGAGTACAGTGGCATGAACTTGGCTCACTGCAACCTCCACCTCCCAGGTTCAAGCAATTCTCCTGCCTTAGCCTCCCGAGTAGCTGGGATTATAGGCATCCACCACCATGCCTGTCTAATTTTTGTATTTTTAGTAGAGATGAGGTTTCACCATGTTAGCCAGGCTGGTCTCAAACTCCTGACCTCAGGTGATCCACCAGCCTCAGTCTTCCAAAGTGCTGAGATTACAGGCGTGAGCCACCATGCCCAGCTGGATTCCTTCTTTCTTGACTGTTCTTTTACTGCAGTTCTTTCAAGGTTATCTAACTATAAGAAATCATCATCATCATAGTTGAGATGCCAAATACAGTGGCCTTATTTTCAGTTTCCATTTAACATAGCTGACCTGTCTTAGCTTTTGAAATGTTCCCCTCCTGGGATGCCACAATTCCCTTAGTTTTCCTCCAGCCTTTCCAAGTGCACCCCCTCCATATTCCCACATGGATTCTTCCTCTTCTTCTCCTCCCTCATCCTAGGTATGTTCTTGGTCGTCTTCTCTTTTATTGAATATCACTCTTTCACAACTTTCACCACCATTCCTGCATGGATGAGTCTCATGAACGTCTTCACCTCTCTGCCAAGCCCTGGTTCTGTAGACCTCCACCTATAGGTACCATCAAGCCTTGGGACAACATGTCTACAACTAATTTGCATCAGCTCTTTTCCAGAGGTAACATTAGGTCTATCAATTATTTTTTCCTTCAAGTAGAACCACATTAATTCATGAACAAGAGTAAAGATCTGTTCTGCAATGAGCAGGCCTATGCAAACCTACCCCCAAAATCCAGAGAAGCTGAGGTTGAAGAAAGAGGCTGACAAATTCAGTTTCCCAGAAAGAAACATTTAGTAGGGACTTAAAAACAGAAGCCATTATGTCCTGGACCCAGGCAAGACAAGATGGTGGATTCCCACACCCTCACCCACTAGATTGAGGCCTTATGTACTACAGGGAAGGAACAGAACTTATAGGGAAAGGAAAGAGTACTACGAGAATCTGCACAAATACAAGTTCTTATACAAGGAACAGCAGATAAAATGGAAGTCTTAGAGGCATTCCCAGAACTGGGGTTAATCTGAAGTCAACTTGATGGATTAGCATCCAAGATGGAGTTGCTTTAGCCTCCATAAGATCTCTCCTACTTCTAAAGACTTCCAGAAATAATTTCCTAAGGTCCATTGGCAAATAAACTTTATAAAACAGGCTACAGAGAACTAAAGGGAAAATGATGATGCTTTTACATCTTAAAACAGACATAGTTGTATAATTTCAAGCTATAGATCAAAAAAGGCTCGTTTTACAATGAAAATCATTTCTAGAAAAGCACATAGAGAGTGTTAGATGGATTCTTAAAAGACAAGATAGGCTTAAGAGTATTTTCGAGGGATCATTTATTTAAGATGGAAAGCAAAACGAGATCTTGGACAAATAGATGTTGTATGAGTGCAAAGATTATTTATATTCTAATTATGTTAATTTAATTCATTTCCTCCATGGGGATCATGCTACTAAAGATTTTGAAAGATTTAGTCCTTTTCTTCTGTTATAGATTTACTTTAATGCTTTTTACCTTTTGGACTACTGCCTTTCTGTACAAAATATTCCCATTGGAAGAAATAGTTCTGACTATCTCTTTAAAATATGAACAAAACAACATCTATTTTGGAATGCTGGGTGCTCTTTGAATAATAAATTTTCCTACAGTTAAAAATGAATAATTAAGGTCTGTTTTAGAGACTTGATTTCAGAGAACAGAAGCTCAGTAATTAAAGAAAAAATGAAAATGGGAACTGGTCAGAAATGAATGACAATTTTTCATTTCCATTTGAAAGAATCTCTCAAGCACTAAGTTTTATTCAAATTACTTAGGAGCCTACTCTATTTATTTTTTTCCAAGTAGTCCCAGAGTTTGAGTAAAGGAAATGTAAGCTATGTAATTTTGGTTCTATAAGATAAATAAAAATGAAAAGCAATTCAAAAGTTCATGTTTCAGTAGGAGTTGTGAAAGAAGGAAATATTGGCAAGGATGGGTTAATCTGAGGCAACTGGCCAAGCCCCTCTGCCTGCTCCTCACAGTGGCCTCTTCCTGGGGAATCCTAGCCAGGGAAGGTCACTACATGATGTAGGTTTATGATTGCTATACCTTCAAAGCTTATCTATCCCTCAACCTCTCCAAGCCTACAAGGAACCGCTGATCATTAAAGAGCTGTTGCAACTCTCCAGGATAGGTCAAGGACTTCAGATAAAACTAACATCAACCTAGGCCCTCTAGCCACTCTCACCACGTGGCAGGCAGATGCATTCAATATCATCATGGCGTTTAGCTCAGCCTCATCAGCAAGAGAGATGCATAGGACACCACAGGTCCAGGAGACAACCCAAAAGACCCCAGCCCTCCTCTCCAACAACATCTCTGCATCTCATGGAATCCCACAGGAGAGGATCACAAGAGGAAAATAAATTTCACTTCTCTTTTCTAGACTAATAATCTTTACTTTCCAGTTACAATTTATAGTATTCAAAATGATTTATTATCTCATTTGTCACCTTCATAAAATTTTAAGTTGTACTCAAGATGACTGAAAAATAGCTTAGCAAAGATCAAACCAAAACCAAAACCACTAATTGCATATTATTGCTTGAAAGAGTTTCATTTTTAATGTAGCTTCTATCGCCAAAACTCTGTTTAATGAAGAAACTAAAGTATTAAAGACTGATCCTCATAGGCAAGGCTTCAAACTTCATGAAAAGTTTAGACATCATCAAGAAAGCCTATTATTCAAGGTTATATGTGGGGCAGTAATGGGGGTTTTGTTGGTGGTGTGCATTCCAGTGGGTTCCAAATGGCATTTGACTAGATATCTTTGAAAGTGTTTATTCTGTTTGCTGATGTTGGATGCTTTATCTATATTAACCACTGTACTTACATTAACTTTCTTATTTTTTTCAGATAGCTTTGTGTCATGTCCTGAAGTATGGCTGTCTTTCCAAATTATTTATAATGTAATAGAAAGTTTGTACCCAAAATATTAGATAGTTTACTTTTGTTCCACTATTTTCACCAAATATGCACAAACCCAATTGGATTAACATACTTGAAACTTCTCAAAGTAATAACTCATTCAAGGTGTACTTTTTAATGTTTTAGTATTGCATATTATTAAATGGGATTGTGTAATGAGTAGAACGCACAATTTCTGACTTGGAGAAAGTTTCATTTGGATAGACAACCAATCTTAAGCAAAGCAAACAATTAAGAATTATATAAGTCTTTTTTTTTTTTTTTTTTTTTGAGATGGACACTTGCTCTGTTGCTCAGGTTGGAGTGCAGTGGCGCGATCTCAGCTCACTGCATTCCAGTGAATTTGAGCAATTCTCATGCCTCAACCTCTTGAGTAGCTGGGATTACAGGTGTACACCACCACGCCCAGTTAATTTTTGTATGTTTAATAGAGATACGATTTCACCATGTGAGCCAGACTGGCCTCAAGTGATCCACCCACCAAGGCCTCCTAAAATGCTGGGATTACAGGCGTGAGCCACCGCACACAGCCGGGAATTATGTAAGTCTTAATATAAGCAAGTACACTATGACTTAGTATGAATTAAGTCATGGCCGTGTTTTGTTTGACTTTTTTTCTAATTCTTATTTTGTTGCTATTTTAACATGTTTACCAACATTTTTTACATATTTGTTGTGTACAGAATGTAATTGATTTTTATATTAAATATGTGTTCATTGTATATATGTATCTAAGTGCATTTGCTAGTATTTTTAAAATTATAATAATGCCCTTATTTTTTAAAAAACTTTTATTTTAGGTTCAAGAGTACATGTGTAAGTTTTTTATGTAGTTAAACTCATGTCATGGGGGTTTGTTGTACAGATTATTTCGTCACCCAGGTACTATGCCTAGCACAAAATAGTTATTTTTTCCTCTCCTCTCCCTCCACCCATCCTCCACCCTCAGGTAGGCCCCAGCACCTGTTTTTCCCCTCTTTGTGTTCGTGTGTTCTCATCATTTAACTCCCACTTATAAGTGAGAAAGTGCAGTATTTGGTTTTCTGTCCCTGCATTAGTTTGCTAAGGATAATGGCCTCCAACTTCATCCATGTTTCTGCAAAGGACATGATCTTGTTCTTTTTATATGGCTACATCGTATTCCATGGTGTATATGTACCACATTTTCTTTATCTAGCCTATCATTGATGGGCATTTAGGTTGATTCCATGTCTTGGTTATTGTGAACAGTGCTGCAATGAACATACATGTGCATATGTCTTTATGATAGAACAATTTATATTACTTTGAATATATACTCAGTAATGGGATTGTTGGGTGGAATGATAGTTCGGCTTTTAGCTCTTTGAGGAATTGCCACACTGCTTTCCACAATGGTTGAACTAATTCACACTCCTACCAACAGTGTATAAGCATTCCCTTTCCTCTGCAACCTTGCCAGCATCTGTTATTTTTTGACTTTCTAATAAGTCATTCTGACTGATGTGAGATGGTATTGTGGTTTTGATTTGCATTTCCCTAATGATCAGTGATATTGAGTTTTTTTTCATAGGCTTGTTGACCACATGTATGTCTTCTTTTGGAAAGTGTCTATTCATGTCCTTTGCCCACTTTTCAATAGGGTTATTTGGTTTTCTTATAAATTTAAGTTCCTTATGGAAGCTGGATATTAGACCATTGTCAGATGCATAACTTGCAAAATTTTCTCCCTTTTTGTACGTTGTCTGTTTACTCCCTTGGTAGTTTCTCTTACTATGCAGAAGTCTTAAGTCTATTTACATCCCATTTGAAAAATGTTGCTTTTGTTGCAATTGCTTTTGGCATCTTCATCATGAAATCTTTGCCAGTTCCTATTGTCCAGAATGGTATTGCCTAGGTTGTCTTCAGAGTTGATTTTTATATATGGTATAAGGAAGGGGTCCAGTTTTAATCTTTTGCATGTGGCTAACTAGTTATCCCAGCACTAGTTATTGAATAGGGTGTCCTTTCTTCATTCCTTGTTTTTGTTCACTTTGTCAAAGGTCACATGGTTGTAGGTGTGTGGCCTTATTTCTGAGCTCTCTATTATGTTCCATTGGTCTGTGTCTGTTTTGTACCAGTACTATACTGTTTTTGTTACTGTAGCCCTGTAGTACAGTTTGAAGTCAGGTGGCATGATGCCTCTAGCTTTGTTCATTTTGCTTAGGATTTCCTTGGCTGTTCAGGCTCCTTTATTGTTCCATATGAATTTTAAAATAGTTTTTTCTAGTTCTGTGAAGAATGTCATTGGTAGTTTGATAGGAATAGCTTTGAACCTATAAATCACTTTGGGTCATAAGGTCATTTTAACAATATTTATTCTTCCTATCCATGAGCATGGAATGATCTTCCATATGTTTGTGTCATCTCTGATTTCTTTGAACAGTATTTTGTAATTCTCATTGTAGAGATTTTCACCTCCCTGGTAGCTGTATTCCTGGGTATTTTATTCTTTTTGTGATGATTATGTAATTTTTTAATGTAGATAATCATTATCTATAAGTAATACTACTTAATTCTTCCTTTTTTATCTTTATATCTTTTATACAGTTTTCTTATTTTTTACTTACTGACTGCAACCTACAATTCAATGTTGAAAAGATGTGTTAAAAGGCATTGTTGTCTCATCTTGATTTTAAAGTGGATGTTTCTAGTAATTTGCCAATAAGGATGATATTTGCTATAGGTTTTTGGTATTAGTAGATACATTTAATTAGGTTAATGAAGGTTTTTTTCTATTCCCAGTTTGCTAAGAGATTCAGCTTGAAAATATATTGAACTTTATTGCATTTTTAAAATCTTTTGAGATGACCATAGATTTTCTTATTCAATCTTAATATGGTGAATTATAGTAACATACTTTTCTTATGTAGAACCATCTTTGCATTCTTGGCATAAATTTAGTTACTAAGTATTACTAACTGCATGATTCTATTTGATAATATTTGATTTAATATTTTCACATTTATGTTCTTAAGATTGGTGAGTAATTTTTCTCAAAAGTTCTGGATTGGGTATCAAAGTTATACAAGCTCCATAAAGTATTTGGGGGAATTTCTCCTCTTTTGCTATTCTGTGGAGGAGATCTATTTCCTAAATTACCTATTCCTTAAATGTGGTAAAAGAATTCACTTAAAATTATCTTAGCCTGATATTTATTGGGTGTCAAAATCATAATTATTTCTTTAATGGTTATAGGTATAGTCAGGGTTTTCAATTCTTAATTCATTTTGATAAATAAATATCAACTATATACATGTATCTATTTCATTCAAATTTTCACATATTTTGACTGTGTGGTTAATATTTATACCTATTATATATGAGTTTAAGAAAAAATGTATATTCTTTAACTGTCGGATTCAAGAGCTTGACTGTTTCTTAAATCTAGTTTTGTTAATTATATCATTCAAATCATTTTTATAGTTACACTTTTCTGCTTTATCTACAAATTACTGTGAGAAGTATGTTAAGATCACCTACTCTAATGGTGAATGGATTTTCTGTCAGTAATTCTGTCATGTTTTGTTTTATGTATTATAAAGATATGTTATTAGATGAATTCCAGTATGTTGATGGGGCCAAGGTGTGGATGGAAAATCTTTTGCTGAAGAGATCAGGCAGGTGACTTATGGATTCAATTAGTCCTCGAAGGAGAAGCCAGGATTAGAAATGTGGTTAGACAGGAAAGATACATAGTGGATCTTCTTATCTAATAATGTGAATCCCCATGACATACACCACAGGCCCACAAGGTTTCTGAGAATGTTATACAAGCAGAAGCATTGTCATCTTGAAGTGAAAGGGAAGAGACTGGATAAAATAGAAGAAAGTCAGCAACCTCCCAAAATTCTATAGGCGGGAAAGAGCTGATAGAGTTAACTCTGAGCCTCTGTGGACCCAGAAGTGGAGTCCAAACTTAATGGAGTTTACCCTCCTGGGTTTCGGACCTGCTTGGGACCAGGGACCCTTTTATTTTTTCCAATTTCTGCATTTTTGAATGGGAATGTCTATCCTATGCCTGTCTTGCTGCTGTGCTTTGAAAGCAGATAACATGTTCGCTAGTTCACAAGTCCACAGACGAAGACGAATTTTACCCAGGATGAATCACACCCAGAATCTCCCCATCCTGCAGATCAATGACTTACATGACAAGGTTAGGAACTTTTGGAGTGGACAATATTTAGAAAATATTTTGAATTAGAGTTGATGCTAGAATTAATGAAGACTTTGGGTAATGTTGGACTGTCATTAATGTATTTTTATGTGGAACAGACATGAATTTTAGGGGACCAGAGGACAATTATAATGAGTTGAAGTGTGACCCCCAAAAGACATTCCTCATCCTATTTCCTGGTATTTGTGACTATGACCTTATTTACAATAGAGTTTTCAACAACATAATTAAGTTAATGATCTAAGGATGAGATCATCCTGGGTTTCAGGTGGGTCCTAAATCCAATGACTGGTGTCCTCATAAGAGGAGGAAAAGGGAGATTTGACAGAGAGACTTGGAGGAAGACAATGTTAAGATGGAGGTGAAGATTAGAGTGATGTGTCTACAAGCCAAGGGACACCAAGAATTGCTAGCAGCCATCAGAAGCTGGGACAGGGAGTCATGGAATGAATTCCCCTTTACAGCCTCCAGGAGGAAACAACCCTTACAATGCTTGAATTTGGACTTCTGACTTCAAACTGTGAGAGAATAAATTTCTGATCATAATCTACTCAGTTTGTAGTAATTTGTTATAGCCAGCAGACCTAGGAAATTAATGCAATGGTATCTATCTTTCTATTCTTTTATAGACCCTGCATTTCTGTATTTCAATCGTGTCAGATAAAGACAATAAACTGGGTTTCTTTTTGTCTAATTTAACATTTTCTTTGAGAGTGGCAAGTTTGGTTCATTTACATCTATTTTTATTGCTGATATACTTTAAAATACTTCTATTGCCCCATTTTGTGTTTTCTATTTGTCCTACTCTTTTATGCTTTTCTCTTCCTTTGATTGATTTTATTTTTTAAACTTCTAATTTCAAAATTTTGAAAGTTACTCATTCTATTCTTATTCTTTTAGGAATAAACCTTAATAAGCTAATATTCATATATAACTAAAAATTAATCATTATCTCTAAGAAATAAAAGCTCCACCTAAGAAATAAAATATCTCAAAGAAACAAAGGCTCTTAGAAAGCTTTACCTGAAATCACCTAGCTCACCAGATATTTTTACATTTCTAATACTGACCTGATTTTTTCACCTGCAAAAGAAAATATTAAATAGGCTCAACATTTTAGATTTACCCACACATTAACCTTTGCTCATCAATCCTTGTTGAATCTCAGACACATTCTTTGTTCATTTCTTCTTCTTCCTAAAGTAAGTCCTTTAGAAGTTCCTTTCTGAGGATCTGTTTGTAATAAATACTTAATACTTAGTTGTCCAAAAATCTTATTTTACTCTCCTTCCTAAATGCAATTTTAGCCAAGTGTATTTTACCAATTAGATAATTATTTTCTTTCAGCATTTTGAAAATATTATTTTCCATCTTACGGCCTCTATTGCTGATGTTGAGAAGTCTGCTCTTACACTCATTGAGTGCTGCCCCAAAGTGTGGCCCATGGAGTTGGTTAGCAATGTAGCTCTTAGACTTCACCCTAGATCAACCAAACCCAAATCTTAAAGTGGTAGGGCCCAGGAATCTACATGTTTGTTTACTTGCTTTCTGGATAAGTCATTAGAAGTTGAGAACCTTAGAGTACGTGTAGGCAACTTGCTTTTATCTCTTCCTTAAGATCTTGAAGACACTATGATGTGTGTAGATATAGATTTATTTTATTTATCTTGTTTTGGGATTATTATTCTTATATCTGAGGATTCATACTTTTCAATAATTTTGGGAAATCACCAGGCATTATTTCATTAAATATTGCCTTTCTCACATTTTCTCTACCTTAACCCCAATAACATGTATTTAAAACATTTTCATTTTTCCTTTTCTGTGTTTTTAAATATAGATCCCTATACACTAAGGTCCTTAATGCTGTTTTTAATAGGAAGAAAAATTTTTGAATAGGAATATCTGTAAGGGACTACACCTGCAGAAATTTAATTCAATTTAACCACGTATGCAACAGATATTCAGTGACCCACACACATTACTAATCCCAGAAATGGGACAGAACTTTTTACAAAAATAGTACAACATTTTTACTGTTACTATAATGCTTTTAAGCCTGACTATAAGAGTATCACCAAAGACAATGCTGTAACATGGAATGACTCAGACTCTTCAGTATATTTGTTAAGTAAAATTTCTTGGACAATGTTCAAGACAAGTTTATATCCTCTAGATTTTTAGATAGCAATGTGTTCTTCTACAGAAAGGTCCACATGTGTCATGTTTTCTGTCGATGTACAATGCCTTATTGTTTTTAAATGCTTGTCAGTGAGAAGCAGTCCATGCTGGAAAAAAATCCAAAAATTTTCCCCTTGACTTTAAAGTGTATATCCATGGACCCCCACAGAAAACCTATTACCTGATATTAGGGGAACCTTTCATCAAATTTAGTGATTCAATTATCTTCATAGAAAAGAATGTCAGAAGTTTTAAAATGCTGACAGAGTAGCTTCATGTGAGTCCCTCAGTGCCTCCTTTCCCGGAAAATATGAAGTGGACAAAGGGCTTGAGCAGAAATAAAGTTAGACCCAGAAACTAATGGGGTGGAGGTGGGGGCATGTTTCTTAACATACTGACGGATGAACGGGAAATTTAAAACTTAAGTGTTGTAAAAGCTAATGCTTTTAAGGCTAATTATCTGTAATGATAATATGCCTGTGTGCTATGTAAATAAGAACCCAAAATGAGACACATCTGTCATAATGAAATGTGACATGGGGGAGATTAAACTGAAGCCTTTCTTACAGTGAGTCTTTGGATAAACTTCTTTGATTAATGAAATGTTCTGTTTGAAATGTTTGCACTGAGACTTGGATGGAAATAAGATCAGACTGTCGCAGAGAATTTTTGTTGTTGCTGTTGTTATTATACTTTAAGTTCTAGGGTACAGGTGCACAACATGCAGGCTCATTACATAGGCATACATGTGCCATGCTGGCCCGCTGCACCCATCAACCTGTCATTTACATTATGTATTTCTCCCAGTGCTATCTCATCCCGCGCCCCCTACCCCATGACAAGCCCTGGTGTGTGATGTTCCCCACCGTACAGAGATTTTTTATGGATGAGTTATGCAGATTCAACCTCATTAGTTCATTGATGCTCAGCAGAGGCGGCAGATGCGCCACTGGAGTCAGCCATGATTTGTGTAGAGGCACAAGATCATCTGGGAGCTGAAGACTGGTACCTGGGGCATGACATTCAGGCACTGGTTTATTTACATCAAGAAGGCAATTTAGAAGAGATTCTTTTTTTCTTTTATCCTCTCTCTCTCTTTTTCTCCATCTAAAAACCCTCACAAAAAAAGACAGAAACTATCTTGACCCAAGCCTTACCTTCACCTCACTGTCTTCTCTTTCCGGTAACTTCAACCCCTCCCTTATTGCTGGCTCTTTTCCATTAGCCTGTAACATGTACACGTCCCTGCCATCTTAAAAAAGTAATTAACAGAAAACAAAGAAAGCCCTTTTTGAATTCTGAGAAATTTGGCGGCAAGTTTCTCAGTTTCTCACCCTCTTCCTTCACACTCAACTCACTGAAAAAGTAGTGCCTTCCCACGGCTGTCTTCACTTTTATACTTTGCTTTCATTCTCCAACCCATTATAATCTGGCTTCTGCTCCAATTCGGCTCTGATATTCCTCATGCTAAGATCACCAACAGCTACACACTGGCTTTACTTAAGCTTTTACCTTGCTTGACCTCTTTGGTGCACCTGACGCCATTGATAAATCCCCCTCTTCTTGAAGTTCTTTATTCCTTTGGTCTCTACACCCCATTTCTCCTGCTGCATCTCAGAATCAGTCTCTTCCTCTGTCTCCTCTTGGTCTGTTCTCCCCTTAAACATTGGTGAGCCCCAGACTTCCGGCATGAAGCAGCTGTGCTACACGCCCTGCCTGGGCGATTTCATCCTTGATCACAGCTTCTCCTTATGGCTGAGAATTCAGAATCTATATCTCATCTTTAAACTTTCTCCTCAGCTTTAGAACGGCACCTCCTACAGCTCACATGGAAGTTCCAATGATACCTCAAACTCAATGTGACCAGAAAGGTTTTACTTTAAAGTAGAAAAGTTTTTCCTTCCGTGTCCTTTATCCTCTCAGTTTTTTCCAAATAGTAATCAAAGAATCAGCTTTGTCTTCTTTCCTCAGTGACTGACCTTGATATCACTAAGTCCTGTAAATTTCCCCTGCCATACATGTCCCTTTCTCTGTTTTCATTGTCATTGTTGCAGTTCATATGCTCATTGTCTCTCGCCTGACATTTATTTCCTAACTAGGCTCCCTGTCATATTTGCTCCCTGCCAGTGCATTTATCTTACTTCTGCCAGAGTGATCTGACTGAAGGTACAAGTGTCAATCTGTCATTGAAACCTCTCCATATTGGGCATTTCATATGCACCTCCTCAGACTCTTCCAGCCTCCATCTCCTAGGCCTCTGCCACTTGCTCTATCTCAGCCATTAGCACTTCAAACATCTCCAAGCACACCTGTAGCGATCTGCCAGAAACCTAGGCTTGGAGCTTCTGGCTCCTCCCCACTGCTCCCAGACTCAAATGAAGACCCATGTCCGGCCCTCGGAGAAGCAAGTGCCAAGGTGAAATTGGACTTGCAAGCCCGTGATGCAGATCTGACCCTGATTGAAAGAGAAAGAGAAAAAGAAAGAAGGGAGGGTGAGTGGAAGCACCTTAGACTGCGGTGCAATTCTAAGGGAAGTTTGTCAGGGTCATTGGAAAGTTCTCAAGCTAAAGTCTCCTGTCTCTTAGGAACAGACCTGCCTCAGTATCTCTGCTCTGTTCAGTCACTGAGAGCAGGCAGAAGGAAGCATGGTCTCTACGGTATTACATGTTTTCAGATCACCAAGTCAGACTGTTAGCTAGACATGGCAGCAACCCACCAGATGACAGAACTGGGACACTTACAAGGGGGCTGGATCAGGTCCAAAATTATAAGTAAATTACCATTAACTGCTGACTCAGACTGCATGCAAACTACCTCTACTGCACCAGCGCCTCACCTTCAACCCATGGGTTTCTGTTGACCAACTCACAGAGGAAGAAAAGACAAGCCTGGCTCACAGGTACAGAGTACTATGCTGGTGCACTCAAAATTGACAGTTGCTGTATTATATCCCCAGTTGTAGGAGACCCTGAAAGATGTTCCAGCGAGAGACCCAGTGGTCTCCTCGTCTAGCCCAGTGCTTGTGCAATGGGTCCATGAACAGAATTGCCAAGATGGAAGGAATGAAGACCAGGCCTGGGCCTAATAACAAGGGCTTCTTGGCATTATGGCCACTTAGCAGTGGCCAGTGCGCCAACAGCAGAGACTGAAGTCGTGCCCTCAACCCCACACCACTCTTTGAGGTATCTGCCAACTACCTACCTAGTGGCAAGTCAATTACATCAGGCCACTTACCCACTGGAGTGGACAGTGGGCATTAATTCATACTGAAATTGATACATACTCTGAATGTTGCTTTCCTTGCCTATCTGCAGTGTCTCTATTAGCACCCCCAGCAAAGCACTTATAGAATGCTTTATCATTCAACATGTTTTCCACATAATGTTCCTTTCAGCAGTGTAATTTTCTGCAGGAAATGTGGTGCAAAAATGGACTTCAGACGAGGGCACTCCCTGACAATACCATGCATGCCATCATCTGGAAGCAGCCAGCCCATAAAATGACGAACAGCCTGTTGAAGGCTTAGCTGTGGGTCTGACGTCTTGCAGGGTCTGACACCTTTGTTGTCTTTGAGGAGTGACATATGGACTAAATCAGCACCTGATAATACAGTACTTTACCTCCAATACTAAGACTATTAGGTCTAGGAAGCAAGGGAAGTAGAAGTGACTCCACCTCACCATCAAGCACAAGGACCCATTTACAGCAATTGTGTTTCTCCTCCCTACAACCTAAGATCCTGCTCAATTAGAGGTCCTAACTCTCAGGAAAGAACATGTCTGCCAGTGTATCTAAGAGTTGCATTGAACTTGAAGGTGTGACTACTACTTTTTAACTTTTGGCTTTCATGATAGTAGTTCAACTGGCAAGGAAATAATTTACTGTTTTATTGAAATAATTAAGGAGTTGGTGTTACCACCACAGAATGGGGTCACAGAGGATGACATCTGAAACCGCCTAGGGGAATCACCGGGTCTCTCTCAGTACTTCCAAGCCGCCTGATAATGGTGAATGGAAAAATGCAGCAATCACAACTTAAAATATACAGGGCAAATAAAGCATCAGACCACTTGAAGTTCTGAATCGCTGCACCAGGTAAGCAACTTAGACTACCTGAGAGTTGTCTGATGAGGGAAATACAGAATGGGTGATAGAGGAGAGAAGGTATAAATGCCAATTAGAGTCTCAGGACCAGCGCCAATGCAGAAATTGTAGCTTATTTCACTCTCTTGCCTTAAGTTTTAGGAAATCACAACTAGTAACTATCTTGAGGGGACTCTGTGACTGACTGACTGACTTGTACCTACCCTCTTTGAGAAGCAATAAGACTGATGTGATCTTTACAAATTATATGAATCTATTAAATAATCACATGTACCCCAAAACTATGTACTCTACTATATATCAGTTTAAAAAATATAGTAGGCTCTTTTTTTTTTTTTTTTTTTAGATGGATTCTCAGGCTGGAGCACAGTGGCAATATGTGGCTCACTGTGACCTCCTCCTCCCGGGTTCAAGTGATTGTTCTGCCTCAGTCCCCCGAGTAGCTGGGATTACAGGCACATACCACCACACTCAGCTAATTTGTGTATTCTTAGTAGAAATGGGGTTTCACCATGTTGGTCACACTGGTCTCAAACACCTGACCTCAAATGATCTACCCATCTCAGCCTCCCAAAGTGCTGGGATTACAGGCATAAGCCACCACATCCATCCAAAAAAATATAGTAGACTCTTTTACAATACTTTGCAACAGAATAGAGAATAACCATAGTAATCTTTTGAATGACGTAGGTCTTTTTGGCTATTTGTGGCAATGTATGTTGAATATTTGCTTAGTATAAAGGCATTATACATATTTATTATACAAAACATCATGCTCCAAATTTGCTGTCTTTGTCTGTGATGACAAGTGTTTGGAAGATATTTTCTAATATAGAAACACCCTTAATCACTTCCTTCAGGGTAAAGCCACCATTTTCATAATGAATGTGAAAATAACTGCTTGTTGGAAGAAACAAACTATAGGGAGAATATTTTGAAAAATGGATGTGTGGTATTATTTCCATCATTGTATGATCATACAACTGAAAATAATGTATACCACCTGTAACAACTCTCCTATATGATCACTTCTTAAAAGTTGAAAATAAAGTTTCAAACCAGCCTTTAAATTTTCCACATGTGGAATTTCAGTGAGTCTGGACCCGCCTGTAAAAATATATCAAATGTTGGTCTTTTGATGATTTTGTAGAAACAACTGATGGATATCAGGGAAGATGGACACCAACCAGATATTCTGCTGGAACCTGGAGATTTTTCTTAACATCTATCCTGTTGTTCTCAAGCTTTCCTAATTCTGTCTTCTCTGTAGAACAGACAGCAATATAATGGACATCTATACTCTGCTCTTATAAGCTCAGGTAATTTAAGTACAAATTCCAAGGACAGAAATGAAGAGATTAGTCTAAGTTTAAACTCTGCTACTAACTAGCCATGTGCCAAGCAAGTCATTCTGGTGAGAGGGGGTTTGAGTTCTGTCAGTAAACTATCATGACATTGTATGACTTCCCAGCAGCTGCCAAATTTGCAAATGCGAGATAGGACTCCTACCAACTGATAAGTCCGCTTCAGAGAAGGCAGTAGGAGAACCCATGCCACCTTTCCTAAGAATGCAAAAGGAGCTACATTCATATGAGCCTCCCTTGACATTTGAGGGTAGAAGAGAAGGAGGGTCTGTCCCTTTGTGTCACACCACTCAGGAGTGATGGTCAGGCTCAAGGAAATGTCTTTGGATTTGCTGAGCCACAATCCAAAGCCTAATTATGATGAATTACAATAATCAAACTCTTTTGTGCCTGTTTAGTTTTCTTCCCCAAGTCTCTATGTTTAGGCTCTTATTTCAATTAAATCTTTGGAATTAAATGTTATGGACAGTGATACACACAATATGGGATAGTTCTTGTAAAATATAATGAAATGTAAAACCTTGTCATGATTTCAGCTTAAAATATTATTTTATGCCAGGGCAAATGTCAAAGATAACCATCTCCTTTTATTAAGCATTACCTGGAAGATGGATAATATTTAATATGTGTAATGACAAATCTACAAAGAAAAAGAAACACCAAAAGTCTATTGTCAGAATCTGTGATGCTCCACTTTAAACACACAGATATCTGTGATATCACAATGTTTAAAGAAATAAAATGCCATTTCATACATAAAGCAAGAATGCTAATCTCCAGAAATAGAAGTTATAGGAACTCTTCCTTAAAAAAAAGAAGGTATTCCAAAAGTAAATTCTTATATTAATATTAATTCATTTATCATTTTAAAAATCAATGTCAGCAGCTGTGCTTGCTAGGATACAAAATTTAAAACCACAGGGAAGAGATAAAACGTAATGGGAACAAATGGGAAAACCCTTGTTTGCCAATATTTTAAAGTCTCCTCTCTAGAAAGTAACTTCTTGGAGGCAGGAAATATTTTGTTTTTACTCATTTTTGCATCCCCAGAACTTTTCAACCATGCCTGGGATATAATAGATATTTTATACTTGTTCAATGGATAAAGAAATGAAGTTAGGCAGCCATTAAATTTATTTCAAAGGGAAATTACCAAAAGCAGGCCACACAATTGTTTAGTGACAGAGCTCAAACTCCATTTCAATGGAATGACTTGCTTGGCATATGGCTAGTTAGTAGCAGAGTTTAAGTTTAGTCTAATCTCTTCATTTCTGTCCTCTAGAATTTGTACTAAATTTGTACTAAATTCCTCTGGAATTTGTACTAAAATTACCTGAGCTGGCCGGGTGAAGTGACTCATGCCTGCAATCTCAGTACTTTGGGAGGCCGAGGTGGGTGGATCACTTGAGGTCAGGAGTTCAAGACCAGCCTGGCCAACATGGCAAAACCCCGTCTCTACTAAAAATAAAAATTTAAAAAAAAATAGCTGGGCATGGTGGTACACACCTGTAATCCCAGCTACTTGGGAGGCTGAGGCATAAGAATTGCTTGACAGTGAGCCAAGATCACACCACTGCATTCCAGCCCAGGCAACAGAGCAAGATTATCTCAAGACAAAAACAAACAAAATTACCTGAGCTTACAAGAGCAGAGATTGTCATTATACTGCTATGACGAGCTCTTCTCTAGCTGCCTTCCAACAGCTGCGATAGGAAATAGGAAAGCCAAGGTTGAACACCCCAAGCTTCTTCGGCCCACCAGGAAGACAAGAGGAGGGCAAAGCTTAAATGGGAGAGGGAGCGGATCTTGGAAGAGGAAAGAGGAGGAGGAGAGGGATCCAAGAACAATCATTCTAATGTGACGAGAGGATTGGATACAAGTTTCACAATTTGCTTCATTTCCTTTGAATTAATATTCTCTGAGACCCTCCTCAGTACTAACTTTCAATACCAAAGAACTAAATAAAATCCTAAATGTTAACACAAAACTAATTCTTTTTTTCTACAATGTCTATCATATGACTGAGCCTAAAAGAGATGCACAGCTTAAACACCAAGCTGAAAATAACATCCCACATTAATTAGGTGTTTTTCTTTTTCCCAGCTACATACTTCTTGGCTAACAGATATAGTACATTCCACAGCTTACTGAAAAGACTAGATGATTTTTACTTTACTGGAAAAAAATTAAAGGAAAGTCTCCATTTTTATTCAAAGGCATGGGAGGGAGGAAGGAAAACCAATTGTAAAACACGGATAATATTTAAATCTTAAAGAAAATTGGAACATTTTGTTTTTCAATAAATTATAAAAAGAGATGATTTAATGAGAAAGCAGTTGT
This sequence comes from Theropithecus gelada, assembly GCF_003255815.1. Classification (NCBI taxonomy): domain Eukaryota; kingdom Metazoa; phylum Chordata; class Mammalia; order Primates; family Cercopithecidae; genus Theropithecus; species Theropithecus gelada. The sequence goes on from NC_037685.1 coordinate 68,142,263, forward strand.
TAGTACACATGGTAGGAAAGCAATACGTTCTTTAGCTTTAGTAGAGTTAATGATGTGATTGTCATCAGCAGATTACCCAAACCCAGAGGTGTAGGATTTCCTAGCTCAGTCATGAAAATAAGCAGGGTTCAGGCATCAGGGAAGAATGTAGGAGCATTGCCCTTTTATATCACAGTTTATTCTTCATAGTAATCTTTATGGGCTGGGGGAGGTGGAAGGGCTGTACATTGTTGACAAAAAAGCCAAACTCTGTAAAATACTTAGAGAGATTTATTCTGAGTCAAATGTGAGTCCATGACCCATGACACAGCCTCAGGAGGTCCTGAAAACATGTGCCCAAGGTGGTTGGCTTACAACTTGGTTTTATGTATTTTAGGGAGACATAAGGCATCAGTCAATACACGTAAAGTATACAGGTATATATTAGTTTGGTCCAGAAAGGCAAGACAACTCACGGTGGGGGCTTCGGGGTCATAGGTGGTTTCAAAGTTTTTCTGATTAGCAATTGGTTGAATGAGTTAAGTTATTGTCTAAAGACCTGTAATCAATACAAAGAAGTGTCTGGGTTAAGATAAGGGGTTGTGGAGACCAAAGTTCTTATTATGTAGATGAAATCTGATAGATGGCCACCCTTAGAGACAATAGATGGCAAATGTTTCCTATTCAGACCCGTAAAAGGTATTAGACTGTCCAGCTATTCTCTTTGGGATCAGAAAAAGACCTATAAAGAAAAATGGATTCTCTACAGAATGTAAGTTTTCCCCACAAGAGACAGCTTTGCAAGGCCCTTTCAAAATATGGCAAAGGATTATATTTGGGATAAAATACTTTGATTTCTTTCAGAGCCTGCTATCTGTCCTGTGATGCTATGCTAGAGTCAGGTTGGAATTTGCTATCTGTTTGGTATCTTGTTGCTACAAAGAGTCTGTTTTGTCAGTCTTAAGATCTTTTTTTTTTTTTTTTTTTTGAGACAGAGTCATGCTCTGTTGCCCAGGCTGGAGTGCAGTGGCACTATCTCGGCTCACTGCACCTCCACCTTCTGGGTTCAAGTGATTCTCCTGCCTCAGTCTCCGAAGTAGCTAGGATTACAGACGCGCACCACTACACCTGGCTAATTATTTGTATTTTTAGTAGAAACAGGGTTTCACCACGATAGCCAGGCTGGTCTCAAACTCCTGACCTCAAGTAATCCACCTGCCTTAGCCTCCCAAAGTTCTGGTATAACAGGCATGAGCCACTGTGCCCTGCCAAGATCTCTATTTTTATGTTAATGCTGGTCAGTTGTGCCTGAATTCCAAAGGGAGGAGGGCATAGTGAGGCAAGTCCACCTCCTCTTCCTGTCATGTCTTGAACTAGATTTTCAGGTTTCTTTGGAATCCCCTTGGCCAAGTGAAGCAGCTTTGTTGTCTGGGGTAAATACCCGGGGTTCATAGCTTCACAACAAGAAAATTTAGGGCACACAAGGAATTTAGGAGCAGAGGTTTAACAGGCAGAAGAGAAAGAAAAACAGCTCTCTCTCTCTCTCTCTGCTGAGAGACAGGCTTCTGAGAGGAAAAGGCTGCCAGCCAAGGAGTTCACCAGATTTTATAGGCAGGCTTGAGGAGGCAGTGTCTTATTTACGTAGGACCCACAGATTGGTTCAATCAGGTGTGACATTTACATAGCACGTGGGAAAGGCTGGCTACCCCACCCTAATCTTATTAGGCAAATTGGTTCCCCCTGACCAGTGCCGCCTTGTCGGCTCCTTACTATACCCGTGGCTGACAAAGAGAAGGGAAGATGGAGCCGCCATTTTGAATATGATTGGCACAACTGCCAGCATCTATGTCTGCAGCTGAATTTTACTTGGTTAGAGAGGAAAATGTTTTGGGGCTGCTTTTCATTAAAAGGAAAACCTTTCCGAGGACTTCCATAGCCTCCCTATCTGCCTAAGTAATTTCTTTTTAACTCCTATATATCAATAGGAGAGATTCATTCAGTTGGTTAGAGGACTTAGAATTTATTTTTGGTTTACAAAGTGAAAAATGAGACTTACTTCCAGGGAAATGGCTTGTTGCACACTCAGTAGAAAATGCAGTGCCCCTCTCTCAACATCTATGCACCAATGTTTATCGGTGTTTTCTCCACCTGGGGTAGATGGCTCTTAACTCTTTTTTTTTTTGGAGACAGAGTCTCACTCTGTCACCCAGGCTGGAGTGCAGTGGTGCAATCTCGACTCACTGCAACCTCCACCTCCTGAGTTCAAGTGATTCTCCTGCCTTAGTCTCCTGCCCGAGTAGCTGGAACTACAGGCGTGCACCACCATGCCTGGCTAATTTTTGTAGTTTTAGTAGAGATGGGGTTTCATCATGCTGGCCAGGCTGGTATCGAACTCCTGACCTCCAGTGATCTGCCTGCCTCAGCCTCCCAAAGTGCTGGGATTACAGGTGTGATCATACTCTCTTTTTACAGCCAAGTCTGTTACACTGCTCAATCATTTCCAAGTTATACCCCTTGAGAATTACAAAGAATGTTAATAGATGCTACTAGAAAAACAAAACTTGTTATTAAAAAGCTTGAGAGTCTTAAAGAAAAACATAAAACACTTTAGGGTACTTCAAGGTTATAACATGAAATCCTGATTTGGGTTTATAATCTGGCTGCTGCCTGAATCTGTAGCCTGTCCCTGAATTCCTCCCATTTAAACTTCCAGAACCCATCAGCTCTCGGCACCTTTGAGTGGCACCTCCCTGCACGCTGGCCTGGCTGCTATCACTCTGCCAAGTCCCACCCAGGTTCTGCATGTCTGTGCTTCCACCATAGCTCAGTTCTCCTGACTCTTCACTTCCGTCCCTCACATGCCTTACACTACTACTAGAGAAATGTTTGTTGAAGAAATGGATGAATGAATGAAGCCTTTCACCGAACAGAAGGATGGGGACGAGGAAGGCAGGGGCTTAATATCAATGGACTATTAAAGGAAAACTCTTAACTATGCTCTTCAGCTCTTGGTTTTTCATGTGATACATTATGCATCCTGATTAAATCACGAAGGAACAGGCAAACCCTACCTCCTTATGGCAAAGAGAAAAATTTACTCTTGTTTTTAACTCTATTAGACATGTAAATACCCTACAGCATAAAATCTATACAAATATATTCTTCCTCCCACCTGTGACTCATTCTTCTATGAATCAACTTTTCTGTTACTACTAGATTCTCTTTCTTGACACATGAGCACTCTAATTAATGAAAAGCTGATTTTTTTTTCAGTACCATAGAAATTTGTTTTAAGGGGAAGGGGAAAAAAATGATTCCAATAAAATGTCAGCCCATGGTAGAGTGGAAAGTGTATGCCTACGAAGCAGGGCATACAGGTCCAAATGGGTATTCTGCGTTCAGGATTTAGGAACTGGAAAATTGCTGTACGCAAATGAACCCATATCACCAATAATCTGTGTCTCCATGCCTAGATGAAGCTTCTAAATCCTCACAGGCTCTGTCACTTCACTTTATCCTGTACTGCAGTCCCTCAGGGCTGCCATCACCAATACTGAACGGCTAATGAATTTGTCCTGCTCCTCTGCTCAAGTACAACTGAAAGATTGTGTGCTGAAACTTCCAATTAATAAGAGGCAAGAAACAAGGACTGCAATAATTTTCTGAAATCACACACCAGGAGGTCTGCTTTTCCCTTGCTCATCCAATCATTTTTGTGTCCCCCTTGAGTTTAATATAAACCCAACTTCAAAGTTAAGACATGTCCTAACTTACTCTTTATATGAATTATGTTCATGAGAATCAGGACTGTATGGAGAAGGTAACTATCTTGTATGACCACCTATAAGTTATGCTTTCCTTCTCAAAAAGATTACCACTGTCATCTAACCTGAAAAGTTGAGAAACAGAATCTAAGATAAGATTTGTCTTCTTGGAAAGTTCTATTGGGTTTGGCCTTGTGCAACGTAAAGCATTCATACTAAAATTACATTTGACATAACTCCCCTGTATATACACAGAGTCGCATATGCATGAAGGCACTAAGTACCTAAACAGTCGAATTATTTTGTAAAAAGAAGACCGTGCCCCACTCAAAACATCATAATTTGGTTAGTGATAGAACTGCTTTGAATAATACAGCCATAAAACTTAGCCTTGAAATTATCTTGACTTCATGAAATTGCAATCAATAAATACTAAAGAAATGTATAAAGGCATCTATATTCATTTCTTGTGGCTGCTGTAACAAATTTCCACAAACTTGGTGGCTAAAAACAACATAAATTTATTCTCTCACCATTCTGGAGGCCAGATGTCTGAAATCAAAATATTGGTAGGACCATGCTCCCTCTGCAGGCTCTTAGGGAAGAATTCTCGCTTGCGTCCTCTAACTTCTTTTTTTTTTTTTTTTTTTTTTTTTTTTTTTTGAGACGGAGTCTCGCACTGTCACCCAGGCTGGAGTGCAGTGGCCGGATCTAGTCGCAGTCGGCATTCTTTGGCTCATGGCTGCATTCCTCCAATCTCTGCTTCCATCTTCACATCATTGTCTCCTCCTGTGTCAGTCTTTAATCTCCCTCTCTCTTACTAAGATACATGTGATTGCATTTAGGGCCCAGCTGATTAATCCAGGATAACCTCCTCATCTTCAGATCCTTAAATTAATCACACCTACAAAGACCCTTTCTCCAAATAAGGTAACATTCACAGGTTCTGGAGATCAGCACATGAATATTTTGGGGAGAAGGGGGCATTTTTTGGCCTACGATAATATCTGAGTGTTTCCTTAAGAGTCATGAGTGATGTTTTCAGTGAGGAATACTTTGGTTTGCCTCAGGTTTGGCAATATAGAAAGAGAGGATTAGGGTTTAATCAATGCATACAAGGCAAAGATTATACCTAATTCAATATTCAGTTCAGTACCTAGTATGGCGATATGGCGTCTGACAAACCAGCCCTGAGCACTGTCTTTATGTTCAAAGCAAAATCAAACCCAATTTGCTTCTTTCAGTGCAATTTGTCTGCATTATCCCAGGATCAGGAATTGCTCACTTTATTACCGTGGGGCCATCTTTCTAAGACACAGTCAACATTTGACCCATTCAATTCCAATTAATTCTACCTATTTTGCAGAAGAATATTTGATATAATATTAAGAAAATATTGAGTTTTTTTTCACCAAACCTGTCATATAATCACCCCCAAATTTCCTCCAGTTTACCTTCAGTGCCATATTATGTTTCCTGTGTGTGCCATGATATTTTTTTAAAAGATTGAGAAGCCCTGATACAGAGAGATAAGTAGGCCAAAAATAAGTCCTTATGGAATATCTACCTTGCAAGAGAGGGGTTGATGAAGAAGAGAGAGAGAGCAGCTATCCAGCGTTTGGGAGACAGACTCCTCCTCATAAGGTGGAAAATTCCCTGAAGGAAACATTTAGAGCTGGGCTGCCAAAACAGATGACAGCTGTCCACAATAGGTCGATAATGTCAAATGCCACTGAAAGATGAAGTACAGCTGAAAAACATCCACTGAATTTGGTAATTAGAAAGCACTACAGGCCAAGTATGGTGGCACATGTCTATAAACCCAGCACTTTGAGAGACGAAGGCAAGAGGATTGCTTGAGCCCAGAAGTTCAAGACCAGCCAGGGCAATATAGGGAGATCCTACCGCTACAATAATTTTTTTTAAATTAGCCGGACATGGTGATGCATGCCTGTGGTCCCAGGTACTCAGGAGGCTGAGGTGGAAGGATCACTTGAGTCCAGGAGGTCAGGAATGTAGTGAGTCATGATTATACCACTACACTCCAGCCTGGGAAATGGAGAGACTCTGACAAAAAAAACCAAAAACAAACAAACAAACAAAAACCAGCAACCAGTAAGATCAGTACCAGTGGACTGACAGGAAAAGGCCACAAAGCAGAGAGTTGAGGCATGCATGGGGGGAGGGGAGGTGTACACAGAAAGAAGATTCTTTAAGGAGAAAGAAGATTCTGTTATTTCAGAAGATTATTGTTGACAGTGATGAAAGTAAATAGTGGAAGGTGGAGGGAGGCTTTTTGTGAGGTGTCAGACTTGTGTTTCTACCTTGAAGGTAAATAGTAAGTCCAGAAGGAGAGTTTAAAGGTGCAGATATTGATAATGGCAGACAAAGGCATACATTAAATAAAGTTTTTAAAGAACCTAGAAGGAGTGAGATTGTGCTCAGGGAAAGGGATTGGTCTTGGACAGATGTCCACTGACTAAAGAGAAAGCAGTAAGGATGTGACAAATAATTTTACCAATTAGAATTCAGGAAGTTGAATGTGGCTCTGCCTGGGATACCTCTTCTCTTTGTTTCCAAGGAATATAAACTAAGGAATATTAGAAATGAGAAAAGGTCATTGGATTTGGCAATTGGAAGGTCATTTGTGACCTTTGCAAGGGCAGGTTTAGTGCTTCCTTCAGCCAACAAATATTTATCATCCTGGTGAATGGAGCACTATACAGGACCTTGTTATAGGACCAACAGGTTCATATGCCTGCTGCACAGTAACAGACCAATATACTAAGACAGCAGGGTTTGCAGCAGAGAAAGAGGTCACTGATTGAAGGGCAGCTGAATGAGGAGATGCGAGGAGACCTCCCCCAATCATCTCCTGAGAAGTTCTGGGTTGGAGTTTTTAAGGATATTGTAGGGGACAAGAGGCTGAAAAAATTGGGCCGTTGATTGATCAGGGTAAGAGGGATGAAATCCTCAGGATGTGGAAACTACATTCTTTAGTGAGTCAGTTACTCACAGGGTCCTTCAGACCAACTGATGTTGGTAGTTTCACTGGTATGCAGGACCTGAAAGAATATCTCAAAGGGAAAACTTAACATTTTACAATGTTCATGTTACATAGACTCTTGTAACAAGATCTACTGATTCTGGGGCAATAAGTAAACAACTATGAGGAAGCAGGTCAGAGAGCAAGCTGACCTAATGATTAATGCTGAATGCCTTGCAGCTTGATTTATTTTCATTCTGCCTCTCCCTTCTTCCTTGATTAATTTTATAATTTATAGGGATGGTTTCAACCTCCCAAGACAGGAGACTTGGAGTCCAGATTTAACTCTTTACCACATTAGCTCTTCATAATGAAGGCACCATTTGGGGCACTTATTCCCCCAAAATGAAGAAGTTGGATGAAATGATGGCTAAGGTCATGTCCAACACTTACTTTGTGTATCTGTTCTAATACTATGTTCAAGGCACAAGGCTGGTCATGGTATGAAATTTAAAGATCCAATGAGAGGCGGGGATTTGGACCTTCAAGGACATCGGAGTCTCTAAAAACAAATACTTCCTAATAAAAAGTCATCCTGCAGTGTTCTTTTCTGAGTCAAGGTCTGCTGTCAGGGAGAAAGCATTGAAATTTCTATTTCAAGAGAAAAAAAATGTGACCAATTTCTAACATGATTTTTAAAAATTCCTCAGTGCCAAGCAGCCTGAAAATGTCAAGACTTTTCACTACTTGATAAAGTTATTTCTCAATATGAGAAATGTGAGAAAAGAATGAGCCATAATTGAGGGAATTTACCTAGTGAGCAAACTGAGTATTAATTTGAATATCTGCTTGGGCCCCTTGGGATGTTTAGCACAATGCACTAGATGGAAAGTTGTGATAGCACATTATATATTTTGAGACAAAATAACTTCTGCCAATTCTTGAACTAAAGGAACAGAAAATACAAGCACACATAATGAGGACTGTAGAAATTTGATATTAAAAGACATATTATGTTGTCTGATACATCTTCCTGTCAACATGTTCATTATAATGTGTTCTTTTATTCTGCCCTATTCAGAATTTCTAGTTGTCTCTACATTGATTTTACACCTCCCACCACAAAGCTTAGAAACATTGACAAGCATCCTCATATACTCTAAAACGATGCAGTATGAGGAGGAGGACATTTCTATTGCTTGGATTTTCATAAAAATGCTCACATGGTTAATTTGTTCAGCTCCAAGTCTTTAGTAACTTGTCACTCCTTTTGAATACTCCAAAGGATGCTTAGCTCTGATTAGATTGAAGGTGCTCTTAAAACAACAGAGGTATGTTAGAATGTGGATTACTCCAGAGGTGTGTCAACACCATTCCAATCCATTGTTACCAAAACCAAACCGCCCACCATCAGTAACTAGTTGTCCACTGTGGTAAATTTGTACGTGGCACTTGCTGCCCCTCCTCCTAAAAGCCCCTGCTTCTCCTCTAACAGCTCTGAGCTGCCCCCTAAGAGGATGGAGTCATTTCCTTCGTTCACTTCCCACACATGATTGTGTTGTAGGAGAGGTGATTGGGCAGCCAATGAACTGTGGGATTTAGGGTTCAGGAGACCTGGCTGCAAGTCCTTCTCCTTCCGTTTATTGCTGTGTGATGTTTAGCTATCACCTCATCAGAAGCCAAATGTATTCCTCTGTAAAAGTTAATAAAACCTGAGTGATCAATGTGTGATGTTGGGTTGCTGTGAAGAAGGAAAAGAAATAGTCGACAGAAGAGCACTTTGCAAACCACTCTATGACCTATAACTTGCTCTGAGAGAGAAGACGAAGCTGAGCAACCTCAGTGCTGTCCTCTCAAAACATGCAAAACTTTTCCTCTGACCCAGGTCCTCACCTGCCATGGAGCTGTCACCACTGCTGCTCTGCTGGGTCTGTGAAAGAACACAGGTGCATGGAGGCAGGTGCCAGCCCCATCTCCTGCAAGCCTGTCCTGACATTCTGGTATCTCCGGGCCAGGCTTGCTGGCAGTTGGGCTAGCTTGCTAGGGTAGTGTCAAGTGACTATTCTGGAGCCTTATTTTTCAGAATTGCCAAAATTGCAACAGTGTTCATTTTAAGCATATTTTTATCCTGTATATAACAAAGCAGATACTATTTAACAAGGAATCATAGACTGATTCCTGTTCAACAAAAGAAATAATCAAGTCAAAAAAAAATATGACATTTTACCATCTCCTTAAATGATCAAAGGACTCCTAATTGTGTCTAATGTACTTATTAAGTCAGTGCACACCTCCACCCCATTATGGGACCTGATATGATGCCAATCCCAGTTCAAGAGTAGTGGAGCAGTACAGAGTATGTTCTGGAATTTTTTTCTCCCAAAAGGTCACTGCTGTTACCCCTGTTTGAGAGGACTTCAAAAAGTTCATGGAAAAATGAGATTAAAACATGAAAGAAAAATATATAAATTGTATTTTTCAACGTAAGCTCCATCAAGTTCAAAATGCTTTTGTAAGCAATGACGCCAGCCATTTAGTTCAACCATAAAGAACCAAGGGGCCTGGGGACTTAACCAAGTCAACGAAGTCTTTTTTATATTATTAACTGAATAAATGGATGCCCCTCACAGGCTTTTTAAGGGTTGGAAACAAAAAATCAGAAGAAGCTAAATCAGGACTGTAAGGTGGATGCCTACTCATTTCCCATCAAAACTTCAGCAAAAGTGTCCTTGTTTGATGAAAGGAATGAGCAGAAACATTGTCATGGTGGAGAAGGATTCTGTGGTAAAGTTTTTCCAGGCATTTTTCTGCTAAAGCTTTGGCTTTCTCTAAATACTCTTATCATAAGCACATGTTATCATTTTTTGGCCCTCCAGAAAGTCAACAAACAAAATGCCTTGAGCATCTCAAAAAACTGTTGCCATGACCTCTGCTCTTGATGGATTGATTCACTTTTGCTTTAACTGAACCACTTCCATCCTTTGGTAGCCATGGCTCTGACTGTGCTTTGTCTTGAGGATTACACTGATGAAGCCATGCTCCATTTCCTGTTACAATTCTTTGAAAAAAAGTGCTTCAGGGCCGAGCGCGGTGGCTCAAGCCTGTAATCCCAGCACTTTGGGAGGCCGAGACGGGTAGATCACGAGGTCAGGAGATCGAGACCATCCTGGCTAACACGGTGAAACCCCGTCTCTACTAAAAAAAATACAAAAAACTAGCCGGGCGAGGTGGCGGGCGCCTGTAGTCCCAGCTACTCGGGAGGCTGAGGCAGGAGAATGGCGCAAACCCGGGAGGCGGAGCTTGCAGTGAGCTGAGATCCGGCCACTGCACTCCAGCCTGGGTGACAGAGCAAGACTCCGTCTCAAAAAAAAAAAAAAAAGAAAAAAAAGAAAAAAAAATGCTTCAGGATCGTGATCTCACTTGTTGAAAATTTTCATGGAAAGCTCTGCCCTTGTCTGCAGCTGATCTGGATGCATCAGTTTTGGCACCCACCGAGTGGAAAGTTTGCTCAACTTTAAATTTTCAGGCAAAATTTTATAAGCTGAATCAGTTCAGATGTCTATAGTGTTGACTATTTTTTGTGCTATTAATCCTCAGTCCTTTTCAATTAGTGCACAAACGAGATGAAATTTTTCCTCACACATTGATGTAAATGGCCTGCCGCTGTGGGTTTCATCTTCAACATCATCTCATCCCTTCTTATTTATTTATTTATTTTTATTGTACTTTAAGTTCTGGGATACATGTGCAGAATGTGCAGGTTTGTTACATAGGTATATACGTGCCATGGTGGTTTGCTGCACTCATCAACCCATCATCTATATTAAGTATTTCTCCTGGCCGGGCGCGGTGGCTCACGCCTGTAATCCCAGCACTTTGGGAGGCCGAGACGGGCGGATCACGAGTTCAGGAGATCGAGACCATCCTGGCTAACACAGTGAAACCCCGTCTCTACTAAAATACAAAAAAACTAGACGGGCGAGGTGGCGGCGCCTGTAGTCCCAGCTACTCGGGAGGCTGAGGCAGGAGAATGGCGTGAACCCGGGAGGCGGGGCTTGCAGTGAGCTGAGATCCGGCCACTGCACTCCAACCTGGGCAACAGAGCCAGACTCCGTCTCAAAAAAAAAAAAAAAAAAAGTTTTTCTCCTAATGCTATCCCTCCCCTAGCCCCCCATTCCCCCGACAGGCTCCAGTGTTGTGATGTTCCCCTCCCCATGTTCATGTGTTCTCATTGTTCAACTCCCACTTATGAGCGAGAACATGCAGTGTTTGGTTTTCTGTTCCTGTGTTAGTTTGCTGAGAATGATGGTTTCCAGCTTCATCCATGTCCCCGCAAAGGACATGAACTCATCCTTTTTTGAGACAGTTTCCCTCTTGTAGCCCAGGCTGGAGTGCAATGGCGTGATCTCCAGTCACTGCAACCTCCGCCTCCTGGGTTCAAGCAATTCTCCTGCCTCAGCCTCCCAAGTAGCGGGAATTACCGGCTCCCAACACCATCCTCGGCTAATTTTTGTATTTTTAGTAGAGACAGAGTTTCACCTTGGTGGCCAGGCTGGTTTTGAACTCCTGACCTCAGGTGATTCCCCCACCTCAACCTCCCAAAGTGCTGAGATTACAGGTGTGAGACACCGCGCCCAACCATCTCATCCCTTCTTAAAGTGAGTTATCCATTTTTATCTTTTGAGGCGTTGTCCCATAAACTTTTCATAAAGCAATAATGATTTCACTATTCCTCCACCCAAGCTTTACCATAAATTTGATGCTTGTTCTTAAATTTTAGCAGAATTCATGTTGCTCTGATAGAGGATCTTTTCAAACTGATGTCTTATCCTTCTTAGTGCCTTAAATAGATCCTGCTCAGATATGTCATAACAAGTTGGTATAAGTGTGTTTTGGTGCAAAAAAATTTTGAAATCCATGCATAGTTTTTTCATAATATGCATTATTCATGAATCTTTGAAGACCCCTTGTAAAATCTAATAAGCTTCAAGTGAAACCCCTGAATTAAGTTTTCAAATATTCTGGGATTACATAGTTATCCTTTTAGTCAAATAATGATTCTAATAATAGATATACATTTTTCGTGTTATCCGAGATTGGCTCTGACTGTATAATCTATCACTGGAGTAAAAAAGCTGAATTAACACAACTTCAAAAAACAGTATCCAGGATCACCAAAGTGAATTGCTCTGCTGTAAATGTCCAACCTCTAAAGAAGGAATTATCACCTCAGAAAGCAACGTTTTAAAAAATGTATTCTATTAATATTTTCTTATACATAAAATGACATCATGTGATGACACCACAGTCTTTAAGTGATCTGATAAAACATGAATCCTTTTCCTGCCAAATCATATGCCAAGATAAAGTTTTTGCATGCAATTCTACCTAGGTAATATATTCTCAACTCTTGAAGTTCCTTTAATCACCATGCACATTATAATTGTCCATTATTATTGAAAGTATTTTATTTGACTCAATTTCATGTTCACCGTATGACTCAAAATAAATGTTATTCAATTATAAATAGAGTCACCCCATTTATTATCTCATTTGATTGTCAGACTACTGTCCCTTATTAGAGATGAGAAATCAGGCTCATAGCACGGTGCTGATGCAAAATGGATACGTACAACTGAGTGAATCAACGAATCGATCACAATTTATTTTAAGTGACTTGCCCATGCTTGAATTGCTAGAAGGATCCAATTTGAACCCATCACTTTGGTCCACTGTTCCTTCCACATCATCACACTCTCTCCTCTTCTCTCAGTAACACAAGAGAAATTTAAGCTAATTGTCACATCTAATATAAATTTATAAGTAATCACACTTCCTCTCATGCACATGTGGAAATGTTAGTTCCAGATTCCAAGGAAATGTACTGAAATGATGTTCATTATGATTAATTCCTAGAAATTTTCTTGTCTCTTTCTCTCTCTCTGTCTCCCTTGGGTCTTCTCCAGCGAAGGTTTAAATTTTACATTTCAAAACAGACTGTTCCATTGTTTCATTCCTGGAACATTACTCCTTGTTGAGCATCTCAACAAATCACATGTAGCTGTACAGTTGTGGGCTGGGAATGAGTAGGGGGGAATGTAATTTGGCAAAAATTGCTTCAGAGATCTATGAGATATGTCACACAGATTGTGTGTCCTTCCTCAGTAAGATCTAATATAGGAGGAATAATACAGCAATCATAGAATAAAGAGGCTTCATTCTCCTTACCACAGAAGAAACTTTTATCAAAGATCTGAAGGTTCCAAATGAGCACACTCCCTAATCAAGCTATTTCTAGACCTCAGACTTCAATATTATAATGCTGGACAGAGAGAGGATAGAGTATAAAGCATGCCTAGAAATAGAATGGCCACTCAAGAGGCCCAGGAAGTTCAGGTTTTAGTCCTTTTCATAAAATGTTATGTATAATGACATAGCAAGCTCTAGGCAAACACCAAGGTGGAAATATAGCCTTATTCCCCATTACATTTCTTTCACAAAATGATGGCCCATTTTCTCCTGCACAAAGATGAGGAGACGCTGAATAGCATTGCATTATCTGTTGAGATTTCACCCTGAAGAACTTAAGTTTAAGCATATCCCATTGATTGCCTGGCATTAAAAAGCAGATAAGATTTTTTACCCTTTGAAACGAAAGACAATCAACAACCCAGGTGTGCATATTCATTTATGAAATCAACGGGATGCTGAGATCAGTTCTCAAGCTTCTATTTCACACATTTGTAGACTCAGGTGAGGGTCAGGCCAAGTCCCAAAATGTTTAGCTGTATCGCCTGGGAATGAAGGATTCCTCGTGAGAGTGAGGGGCAGGAAACATCATGGGTCAAATTAATAAAATGGTTAAAATAAACTACTTGGGTGATGAATTGCTTTGGTTTTTGTATTTTCTGGCTAAATGAAGATTTAGCAGAAAAGCATCTGTTTAAATGCTTGTTGTTTTACTTATTTCTATACTGTTTTAGTCGTTTTCCTACCTTAATGAGTATGGCATATTAAAGCTACTCTGTGACAAGTTTGCACGGTTTACAGAAAGAATAGGGAGACAGTATCCATGTGAGTATTTTATAGGCAGTTATGGGAGTACAGACCAGAAGCAGAGGATGCCTTCAACCTCAAAAGCTCTAGGGTGTGGGAAGGAAAAAGGGAGGGACCTTTTCATGGCCATCAAGTATTTAAGTGATCTGATAAAACATGAATCATTTTCCTGCCAAATCATATAACCAGATAAAGTTTTGCATACAGTTCTACCTGGGTCATGTACTCTTTTTGTTGTTGTTGTTGAGACGGAGTCTCGCTCTGTCACCCAGGCTGGGGTGCAGTGGCATCATCTCGGCTCACTGCAAGCTCCACCTCCCGGTTTCATGACATTCTCCTGCCTCAGACTCCCGATAGGTGGGACTATAAGCGCCCGCTACCACACTTGGCTAATTTTTTGTATTTTTAGTAGAGATGGGGTTTCACTGTTTTAGCCAGGATGGTCTCGATCTCCTGACCTCGTGATCCTCCTGCCTCAGCCTCCCAAAGCGCTAGGATGACAGGTGTGAGCCACCGCACCCGGCCCCAGGGTCATGTATTCCTAACTCTTGTATATCTTTAGCTTTAAAGAACTTTAGACCTCAAAGAACAAAGAAGACAATGATAATACATATAAGTATGAGTGAGAGTTGCTCTTTCTTCATTTATGACTATCCTAAAACTCCTTTAAGCCTTGTATAAAGTCCTTTCCAACTCTAAGAAGTATTTATACACGAATAAATTCTTAATTGCAGCAAGTTTTTCACACTTCTAACTAAGAATCAACTCCATTATTATTTTATAATCTGAACAAAATTGCAAAGGAATGCTGATTCCAGTCTAAGAAATCCATTTTATGTGGATTCTTATGGCACTCCTCACCCATACTTGTGAGTCACAGGTGCAAAAACACAAACACAAAAATTGTCACAAAATGTAAATATATTTAAAAACACCTTCTGTGTTAGTCCTTTTCCATTGCTATAAAGGAATACCTGAGACTAGATACTTTATAAAGAAAAGACTCATTTGACCCTACATCCTGCATTCTGGGCACACTGGTATGGGGTGTGGGCTCCCAAGGCCTCAGGTAGCTCTACCCCAATGTCATATTTCAGGCTTTGTGGGCCATACAGTCTCTGTTGCAATCATTCAACTCTGCCTTTATAGTTTAAGAGCAGCCACAGGCAAGATGTAAGGAAATGGTCTTGGCCATGCTCCAACAAGCTTTCTTTACAGAAACAGCAGACTGGTTGGCCAAGACGGGGTCATAGCTTGCTGATTCCTGATCTAAAAGTTTAATGGCGGCTGGAGTTAACGTTACTAAAATCCAGTGCAGGCAACTGGCAGAAGTCTGCATTCCTCATCTCTTTTGTGAGAGTGTCCCCACAGCATGGTGGCTGGCTCCTCCTGAAGTGAGCATATTATCCCTTTGATTACTTCTATTGGTCACACAGACCAAGAGCGCTATATTGTGGTAGGGGTTCACACAGGGTGTAGATACATGGAGGCAGGGATAATTGGGTGAGCGGTCTTGAAGACTGGCTTCCATATTTAATTCCCTAAAATAAATAATATTCCTACTGGTTTTATGTCTCTGATCATATCCTGACTGGTACTGGAGCTATAATAGTAGATATTTTAATATGCCAAAAAGACAGTGAATTTGGAAAAATGTTTTATTATATTCCAAGCAAATTCTAAATTAATCTAAATAATATTCATACTAGGCATACCTTGTCAAAAATTAACATTTCAAGAATATTTATAAATTTCTGCAAATATCCAAATAGGGAGGAGGAAAAACAACTTTCCTTAAAAAGCAGTAAAATCTCTCTTTTTTTTTTTTTTTAGAGACAGGGTCTTGCCCTGTCACCCAGGCTGGAGTGCAGCAGTGCAATCACAGCTCACTCTAGCCTTGACCTCCTGTGTTCAAGCAATCCTCCCACCTCAGCCTCCTGAGTAACTGGGCCTACAGGTGTGCACCATCACACCCGGCTAATTTTTTTAAATTTTTTTGTAGAGACAGGGTCTTGCTATGTTGCCCAGGCTGGCCTCAAACTCCTGGGCTCAAGCAATCCTCCTGCCTCAGCCTCCCAAAGTGCTCCAATTATAGATGGGAGCCACCACACTTGGCCTGCTTCCTCAGACTTCTTTACAACACTGAGTTCCTAAAGATAATGAAAAATTTGTAAAGATTTTGAGAGGGGAAACATAATCAAGAATTTCATTCCCAGCCAAAGTGGTGTTCACATGTGAAGGCAAAGACTGAGAAGGGAAACTACTCATGGATACGTGGCTGACTGAAGGAATTCAAAATAAAGAACTAAAAAGTAGGAAAACCAAAATAAATTAGGTACAGAAGCTTACATATAAATAACTGCTGTAAATATAATCACCAAACTCAATATAAAAACAAACCCATTGAACATAAGGGAACACAGGGTAAAGAAAATGAATAATTACATGTAAGTAACATGGGTCCATGCCTTTGTTTAACCACAGGAAGCCTAGGATGTCAGGGAAGAAAGTAATAGAAGTCAAGGCAGAAATCTGCCTCCCGCACAAGCCGGCACAAAAATTATATGTAAGCTAAGACCTGAAAGAACAGTCGGAGTTGGCCAGGAGAATGGGGGATATTCTAGTGGCAACAGCAGAAGCCCACTCTGGCTGAGGAAAATAGAAATCAGTTTACGGGCAAAATGTCAGAAGTTCGCAGATGCAGTTAAAGGGCAGGAAGGTTAGATTTAGACCGAGACAGACACAGTGACACAGGAGATGCAGTAAGCTTGTCAGGGCACTGCCTCCCAGATAATGAGCCCTAACCATGCTTCTGCCTGTGCGTCATTCCTCCTAAGACTCAAAGTCCCTGAAGAGAGAGCCAGATTGAACGAGCTCACGCCTGTTGCTGGCCAGAGGAAGGCAAGACGGTCCCTGATGGCCCCACAGAGACAGCTCACAGTCCGCAGGAGCCACAGGAAGGAAACTGAGATGCTGTTACCCATAGGAGAAGAATGGCTGCTAGGCAACTCCAAAATAGTCAATGCTCACTCCAGGAGGACTGAGGCTGGGGAGGGCAGCAGAAACCTATCACCAGGGCCTTTAAGTCATGCTAAGAAATGTGGATGTTTTTCCAAATGAAAATGGGGAATAGAAGAAAGGTTTGGAGCAGGAAAGTAATAGATTTGATTTCCATTTTAGAAAGAAAGATGGCTCTGGCAGCAATGTGAAGAGGAACAGGAGGGGGACTAACTGGAGACTGTTGCAGTAATCCAGGTAGAACAGGATGTGGCCCAGCTTATTAACTATGGGCTGCAGAGAAACACATACAGTGTGTCTAGAGAGAGCAAAGCAACAAAGAACCAACAGATTTTGGTAACTGAGTTACCAATCTTATTATGATTAGATTATTCATCATCATCATCATCATAAGCAATAATAATGTAATAACAGTAAACAACAAATAAGAAACAATTTGATAATGGAAAGCTTTGCTCCCCCCCTCCAAATAATTGATGTGCTATGTGCGATTCATTAATGAGAACTACGTAAAACATCAGTTGGCTCACAACCAAATTTGCATCTGATTCACATCAGCAGTGTGCACTCCTGTCTTCTGTGATCTTTTATTCCTTGATCCTGACTTTTTCCATCTGTACTTGTTTTACTGGTACACTGTGTACGTATGCTTTTTTGGTAAAGTGTCCTAAAAGACCTCAAAACTACAAAATAAACAAACAAAAACTCATCATGCCCATATCCTCAATCAAAACCACTTTCCTGTCTTCATAATTTGCTAATGGCTCCACCATTTCCCCTATACCTGGAGTCTGGAAACCTCAAGTATCAGAACCACTCCCTCTTGCCTGTCCTCCGTTGCCCACATTTAGATCTTCTGTACATGAAAAAGTGTTTGAATCAGTGCCTTACTTTTCATCTCTCCTTGCTTCGAGTGAAATCCTCCCTTTTCCTCTTGCTTAAACCTTCCATCAACTTCCTAACAGTCTCTCCTTGCCCTCTGACTATGCACCACTGCCAAGTTAAATTCCAATTATATTACTTTTCTGCTTTAAAACTCCGATGATTCACCAGTGCAAATAAATAAGGCACTGGCCAGTGACACACGCCTGTAATCCCAGTACTTTGGGAGGGCAAGGTGGGTGGATCAACTGAGGTCAGGAGTTTGAGACTAACGTGGCCAACATGGCGAAACCCCGCCTCTATTAAAACTACAAAAATTAGCCAGGTGTGGTGGCACACTCCTGTAATCCCAGCTACTTAGGAGGCCAAGGCAAGAGAATCGCTTGAACCCAGGAGGCGGAGGTTGCAGTGAGCCTAGATCATGCTACTGCACTGCAGCTGGGTGTAAAGAGTGAAACTCCGTCTCAAAATAAATAAATAAATACATAAATAAATAAAGCATAAACCCTTCCTTCTGTGTTAAAGATTTTCTCTCAGAAGATTATAATATGAAAAAGCTAGGAACACTTTCAGAATCCCCTAAATTGAGTACACATATCAGGTCTACTTTTCTTTGCTTCATCCCTTTTTCCAGGTTCCAGGTACATCGCTGGGTGTCTCATTCCTTTTTCTGCTGCTGTAACAGGATATCAATCACAGACTGGGGAAATTATGAACAAAAGAAGTTTGTTTGGCTCACAGTTCTGGAGGCTGAAAAGTCCACAATCCAGGGGCTACGTCTGGCAAGGGCCTTCTTGCTGCATCACAGCACGGAAAGTAGGTGGAAGGGCAGGAGAGTGCATGCGACAGAGAGCAAGAGAGTGAATGTGCCTTTATAACTAACCTACTGCAGTGACAAGGGCATTAATCCACCCATGAGGGTGGAGTCCCCATGACCTAATCACTTTTTAAAGGCCCCACCCCCTCAACACTGCTGCACTGGGGATGAAGTTTCCAGCACGTACACTTTGGAGGACTTATTCAACCATGACCCTTGCTTCTCATTCATGGAGAAAGAGGAGGGAAGAGTCCAAACTTCACTCTTGGAACTTGGCAGCTCTAGCCCATCCTTTTCCCGTCCTCTTCTTTCTGGGGTCAGCCTGCCTGCTTAGCAGTGTGAGCCTCTCTTAGCCTTGGTGTAGGCTTAGTGAAGAAACTCTGCTTCTGGGAGGAAAGAAGGCCAGGGGAGTGCTAGATTTACACCTGATGGGAAAACCTGTCTAGTTCTGGGGTTTAGTATCAAGAATTCCATTGGTGCCACATACCTGAGTGAATTTGGGAACCAACACCAGAACACATAGAGATGAAGGCTTCTGGAGGCTAGAGGAATTGATTGGGGTGATATAACCTTTGGGGAAACTACACCAAGCTCGGACCACGCAGGAATTTTAAACATTGAGTTTTCTGCAGCCAATATTGCACCTTATGCCTGATTTTTATGAAGATGGCTGTCAGCTGCTTCAGCCTGGACAAGTGAGTTGAAGTCTCAGGCTCCTGAAAGATTCTGACCTAGTGGTTGAATACACAACCAAGAGGCTCTTTCTAGATTGCCTGGGCTGCAGGCACTGACCACTTCAGTGATCTCGGTGGCGTTAGCAAAACTAGCCACAAAGGCTTTAGCAAGCAAACTTGAGTTTAAATTGAAAAATAGCTTAGTCTGTGGGCAGCTGCAGATGGCCTTGAATAACACAAGCACAAATAGGCCTGTGATTGCAGCCAGGACTGACAGAGGAATAAATAAATCCAGAGATGGTCTTTAGAGTCCCACTGAGGTTTTGCCTTGGAAGAGGCAGAGTTTCAGCACACTGTTTGGCTTTTACCACGATTTTCACCCAGGTCTATAAGGAAGTTAGGTTCCACATGGGTCACAGAGCAATAGCATGTGAGATTCTAGCTTTAACTTATTAGTGTTAGGTTCAAATAGGTAGTAGACGATCTCACTTTGAGTAGACCCAAATTCTATTCTACATTTAGAGCCAAGGTGAAAACTGTAGAGGAATTAATCTTTAATTCATGTGACTGATAAACAGTGTTGAGTCACCCCTAACCATGTAAACTCAAGTTGGCCCTGAATTTGTTAATTTCATGAATTTAAACCAAGGCTTTGGATTTCAGACTAAAATTATGTATTCAACCTAAAAGGGAGGTACATTTTATTAATAAAACAATAGGAGTAAATGGGCATCCTCACTGAAAAATACGCTATCTTCTTAGATAACAGTAGAGAAATAACTGAAAGAAACTATCACTGTCCCAATAAAAAGATGGATAGTTTTTCAATGCGGTCTCTGAGGAACATGATTGCTTAAAATGTCACAGAAAAACTGTAGTCATATGAAAAACATGTCAGTCTTAATATCAGAACGTAAGCAGAGGAAAATTGAAAATAAAGAGACAGAACAAGCTAGAGGAAAATTTCCTTAGGAGTAAGGTTGAGATATTAGAGAACATATTAAAGAGAAATTAAACTAAAATGAGATCTCAAAAGCCAGTATATATAAAAGGGAAAGGACGCAGTGGCTCACACCTGTAATCCTAGCACTTTGGGAGGCGGAAGTGGGTGGATTGCCTGAGCTCAGGAGTTCGAGAGCAGCCCAGGCAACACGGTGAAACTCCGTCTCTACTAAAATACAAAACATTAGCCGGGCACGGTGGCAGGCGCCTGTAATCCCAGCTACTGAGGAGGCTGAGGCAGAGAATTGCTCCACCTCCCGGGAGGCGGAGGCTGTGGGGAGCTGAGCATGCGCCATTGCACTCCAGCCTGGGTGACCAGAGCAAGACTCCATCTTAAAAAATATAAATAAATACAAATAAACAAATAACAGGGAAAGGAAAATGCAGCAAGGTCTAACTTGTATGAAGGAGGGTGTTAGATGCAGGGAAAGTGTGTAGTTATTACTGGAACAGAAACAGTGATTCCAGAAGTTTCAGAGTTTTTTTTTTAAAGGAGTGTAAAAACAAGAGTACACTAAAATGACATTCAAGAGGTCTAAGATCCAGGAAACTATTAAATGTTAGATTCTTAAAATTATTAATGGAAAGTCTATAGTAAATGCAACTGATTTTCTTGCCTTCCATCCTGCACCCTGGTAATCCATTCATTTCTAAGAAGCACACCTGATCATGTCAGTCCCTTGCCACAAACTACACATGCACACACACACAGAGCACACACACACAGCACACACACATACACCACACACACACACAGTACACACACACCACACACAGCACACAGCACACACACACAACACAGCACACACACACACACCACACACACAGCACGCAACACACACACAGCACACACACAGCACACACACACAGCACACACACACACAGCACGCACACACAGCACACACGCACACACACAACACACA